>NW_009187087.1:30760-32245 GCF_000690835.1 Fulmarus glacialis | reverse complement strand
AAAAAAAAAAAAAAAAAAGAATGTCTATACATATGATTCTATTATGGAAAGATCTAGGTACTCATCAGTTTTTGTTGTCAAGTCCCATATTCAATGATTTTTCTACTGTGCTGTACTGCAGAATGCTAATGGCCATTGTCATTGTCCAGTTGCTGGATATGGTGTTAAGGATGTCCAGGAGATTAAAAAATTTATCTGTGACAGACAACTGAAGTGTCACAGGGTGTTCCTGCACATTAAGCTAAGTGGAATAAAGTGTCTGTCATTTTTGTTTCCATTTATCCCTCAGACTGCATAAAATACCTAACAGAGGAATTGCCAAGTAAGAAATCATGAGGTGATCATGAAATAGATTTTTAAAAGAAGTATTTTAATTATGATTTAAACTATTCCAGTCCAAGGCTAGAGGGAACCACTGCTCTATGCCGTTACTATTGCCACATTGTGGTATGCTGTTGGTTGAATCCAGATTTGATTTGGTAATATCTTATTCTACATGTTGCTATTAGTGCAAATGTAACAACTAGCCTACTTTTGGGGAGAGAAAGTTTATTCTTATGGTCATGAGTGTGCTATGCTATTCTCCTGCAAGGCCAAAAAGCAGCCCTGTTAGTAGTACAGGCAAAGCTAAAAATAAGGACTTTGGGTGCAACTAACACCTGAATTACGGTATCAGAGAGCTTTTGAGGTGACCCTTGCAGCTATGCTGTGCTGCTGCAGAAACACAGGCAAACACAATGTGGCATGGCTGGCAGATGAAGGCATGCAAAATAGGCAGAAGGGGAGCAATACCTCTTATCTCAGCCTTGTAGGAAATAGCGGGGGTCCTGTATTTTTCTAATGGTGTTTTCTTGGCTGCAGACAGAAGGGAAAAAATTAGATATGCATAAAAAGTATTTATTAATTCCGATTTATGTAGTATTCCCTCACCAGAAGAACTTTATAAGTATGAATTGTTTAAAACTTGATGGCATAATGAAGAGTGAGGGAATCCTCTGTGGTCTCCATAGGAGCATTACCAGACTCGCCAGAGAAGTGGGCACTCCATTGTCCTGTGCTGCTTTTGGCTGGATAGAGTTAATTTTCTTCATAGTAGCTTGTATTGGGGCTACGTTTTGGATTTGTGATTAAAACAGTGTTGATAACACAGGGATGTTTTAGTTACTGCTGAGCAGAGCTCACACAGAGTCAAGGCCTTTTCTGCCTCTCACCCCACCAGCGAGCAGACTGGGGGTGCACCAGAAGCTGGGAGGGGACACAGCTGGGACAGCTGACCCCAACTGACCAAAGGGATATTCCATACCATATGACGTCATGCTCAGCATATAAAGCTGGGGGAAGAAGAAGGAAGGGGGGACGTTCGGAGTGATGGCATTTGTCTTCCCAAGTCACCGTTACGTGTGATGGAGTCCTGCTTTCCTGGAGATGGCTGAACACCTGCCTGCCGATGGGAAGCAGTGAATGAATTCCTTGTTTTGCTTCGCT
>NW_009187087.1:7981-30729 GCF_000690835.1 Fulmarus glacialis | reverse complement strand
CCCCCTTCTGTTCCCCCCCCCCACCCTGCCACGGGGGAGTGAGCGAGCGACTGTGTGGGGCTTAGTTGCCAGCTGGGGTTAAACCACGACAATTCCAGAAACAAAGGCAATGGTTTCCAGAGGCGTACATTGGAGTGGTGAGTATCACTTCCAATAATAGTGGGTAAGCGCTTACCTACAGCTAATTTGATCGATGAGAGTCTTATTGGGCCAAGTCCCAAAAAGGAACATAACCCCAGTCCCCTCTCAGGGCATGCAAACATGAGACAACAAAGCTTCACATCATCTTGGGGAAGGCACAGGTGCCTTCCTCCAGCCACCACAGGGATGCTGTCATGGTTTAACCCCAGCCAGCCACTGAGCACCACGCAGCCACTCGCTCACCCCGCCTTGGGTGGGATGGGGGAGAGAATCAGCAGGATAAAAGTGAGAAAACTCGTGGGTTGAGATAAAGACAGTTTAATAGGGAAAGCAAAAGCCGTGCGCGCAAGCAAAGCAAAACAAGGCATTCATTCACTACTTCCCGTCGGCAGGCGGGTGTTTAGCCATCTCCAGGAAAGCAGGGCTCCATCACGTGTAACAGTTACTTGGGAAGACAAATGCCATCACTTCAAACGTCCCCCCCTCCTTCTTCTTCGCCCAGCCTTATATGCTAAGCATGACATCATATGGTATGGAATAGCCCATTGGCCAGCTGGGCCAGCCATCCTGGCCATGCTCCCTCCCAGCCCCCTGCACACCTGGCAGGGCACGGGAAAATGAAAAGTCCTTGACTAGCATAAACATTACTTAGCAACAACTAAAATATCAGTGTGTTATCAATGTTATTCTCATACTACATCCAAAACACAACACTATACCAGTTAATAGGAAGAAAATCAATTCCATCCCAGCCGAAACCAGGACATCTCCCCAGAGGGCAGGGAGACTTCAGTCACAGTACACTGCTCTCCTATTTATCAGCAGAAAAATGCAATTCTTCCTCCTCTTTTCTCTGGCGTGTTTGAAATCACTCTACTCTTCTAGTTCAAAGCTGATCTCCTAACATTTTCTGTCCTCTGTCTTTTAATGGGGAAACTTCAGACAGTTTTTCAAATATTTTTGCCCCTATTAATGCTTATGTCCCCTGAATGACAGCAAATGAGAACCTTTGTCCTGTAATGCCATGGTACAAAGCTCTGTACAGATCTCTTTGCGCTTTGGAGAGGGTTATTATATTCACTAGAGAGGCTTTTGTGTTTGAAACAACAGTGACTGCAGTTTGGAAATTAGTTTTCCACCCCAAAGATAATTTAGGAAGTGCTAGTGCAGTCATTGAAACCCTGGTCTGTATTACAGGAATACTCTTAAATGTCACCCTTTCCACAAGGTTTAAAAGTGCATTTCAGCTGACTTGTAATGAGTCTTTGCCACTTGTCGTAAGCTGTGTTTTATATTCCTACAGTAATTTTAACAGTACGAAGGTACAGAGCAGCAGAAACTTGGCTGTCTCCTGAACTATATTCCAGTCATCTGACAGATCTTTCAATCTATTAATTTCACAAGCCAGAAGGACTATTTCAGTGAGAGTACATGCTTTCATTTTACCTCCTATCATCTAAAGTCTCTACAGATCTTCCCAAATATAAATGTGACAACCTAAGTGAGTGGAACCAAAAAGATTTTGTAAAATCCATTTTTCATTTTAAAAGTATATATAGCATATTAAAAGATAGTATGTTACTACTAGGGGGCAATAGGTCCTTTCCTTTAAAGACAAGATTTTAAACTGAAGAGAGAAAGTAACAATGCTGCTCTTGAGGTATAACACAAGAAGCATCTTTAGATTTCAAGCCAGATCCTCTGCTAATATAAAGCAGAGCGATTCCAGCGAAGGCAGTGGAGTTCTGCAGATTTATGCCTGCTAAGGGTCTGTCTGACAGTGGCAAGTGACTGAAGAGACAGCCATCTCTCAGCAAAAAGAAAATGTGAGGATCAAAAGGCATCTAATATGTATTCAAGAGGGATTGCTCAAAAGTAAAAGGGCAATAATAAACACCCAGTACTGTAAACAGGGAAGAATGATGCAATCCAGAGAGAGGAAGAAGAAAAAAATTACAGTCAATCAGAAGTTGCAGAGAAAAGATGATAAGGGCAGCAAAATGTCAAGCTGGGCTGAAGCCCGTTGAACGATACAACAAGAATAAGAATGTAACCCACTTATAAAGCAAGGAAAAATTACAAAAAATGAGAATAAACTCATTAATTGAAGCCTGTTGTGTGAGGCTTAAATACCTCATGTTTAATTTTGAGACTCACTTTGTCCTCAGATGAAGTTGCTTTGAACAACTCTTTTGTCAGGGCCAATTTTTTACTGCAGTTGATTGACATTTGTAGTTAGTCTGAAGTACTGCACTTGATAAAAATGGTTTTCCATAGGAACAATTTTTTCTTCTTTTTGTAATGTTCTACTTCTGTACAGTTTTTCAATTTAAAACCATTGAAAAAATACTCCATGGAAGTTAATAGTTTTCTGGTTTTTTCCCAGTGAGAACTCTGAAGATTTTTCCATTTTATTTTACACTTAACCCAATAGGTACCTATACCTATAAAATCCAAGGGAAGAGAGAAAGAAAAAAAAGAGTTTTTAAATGAAACAAGAAATGAGAAAAGAAACATTTTTTCAGAATCAGCCCTTAACATGGAGTACAGAGCTCAAGACAAGAAGGTATTAGTACCATTATGTGTATTGTAGAACTTATTACTTGCTAGTTTTGCTTAAATCATTAGCAATAATCATTGGCAGAAAAAGTGAATTACTCAGCTGAGCTCACAGCCTGATGTGTAGGTAAATACCAGATCCTGGACTGGACCTAAAATGTCTCAGCTTAAATAGCATACATGTCAATATAGAAGCCTTGAGCCAAAGTGACATAATTTCTCTCACCTTTGAAGAATAAAGCTATAAAGTTCCTAATGTCAGACCTTTGCTGACAACATACCAAATGCAAGACTTGTCAAAATTAATAGTTGTGTCTATTACCATTTTCCCAAGGGTAAGAGGGTTTACAGTGCGGCCTGTGTATTACAGACCAGACATGGTTTGGGCGGGCTTAGATACAGTGACCTCTGTTGCGGTCTTCTTCTTTGCCCCACAGTTACAAAGGGACTCATTTTCTTATTCCAGCTCACTGTCTTTGTATTTATCACACTTCATATTTTGAAAAGTAGAGTGAAAATCCTCCTTGATTCCTGCTTTCCCCTCTTTGAAAGACTGATTACAAACTCAGCCCTCCAAGGGTTCTCCTTGTCATCGCTCTCGCAGTTTCTGTCTTCCCTCTTGGCTCTGATTCTTTGACTCAGAAGTCAGCCTGTTATTTTTATGTGTTGCTGTATACCAGACTGAAACCTCCGTGCCATGACCTTTACCAATCCATTTCACTGGTTTTGCTATTTTTATCTTCTAGGCCAGTTGCTCTTCTTTTGGGTTTTGTTTAATATTGTGAACACTACGGGAGTACGTATAAAGGGCATGGATGGTAGATACACTTAAATATAGCACAAGAAAGTGTAGCCTGCGTAAACATTGCAGTTCTGACCTGCGCTCTCAGCCTCAGAGCTTTCATATATATATATATGCTTTTAATTAGTCCTAGAAACTGAGAAAACTGACTGAGGGGGATTTGTTCTAATCCTGATCCTCAGAGAACACAGACAGAATCTGCTTTTCCTATGGAACTGGCCTGAACACAAAAGTATTTTATTAGATCTTTGTCTTATAAATCAGCATTGGTGTCAGATCCTACATTTTAATTCAATATTAGATTGTGAATTACAATGACTAATGAATTTTATTTTTGCAAGTTTTGAGTGAAATCTGAATATTCCAGTTTTATTGTGTTTCTTTTTGAATGCAAGAAAAGATTTTTTTTTCTAGAGTTTTCTAAAAGAGTTTACTAAAAGATCTATCTCATACTTCCTCATCCAGTTGGTGCAAGGAAAAACATAGTTATGTGTATGTAACTTGAGCTGGTGCATAGCATATACATGGAATATGCTGGATAATTTAAGTGCATTCTTTTCAAAGTCTGTTAAAATATGGTTAACTGCAGAGTTTCTTTGTAATACTGCACCTATTATCTGTCCTGACACACCATATTTATTTCAGTTTGTTAAATCAACCTATTTCATCATGTCTGGATTCCTTCCACTGCATGTGCACTCTGATGAAGGACCCGAGAAATCCAGGGAAATCAGATAGCAATCTTTCAGGGAAGCCAACTTTGCAATCCATGGAAAAATACACCTTTTTAGGGGAGTTATAAGCTGCAGATTTTCATGCCATTGGTTTAAACCCACAGAATAGTATTTGAAACATCTTTTTTCTTGTTTATGCCTTCTTTTTATTTTATATAACTCTACTGAACTAGTGAAGTAACATGACCATCAAACTTGAGCCAAGCAGCACAAAATAAAACTTGCAAAATCTGTATTTGGATGAGGCTAGTTAAAAAAGCCTTTAAAATTTCATGCAAAGCTGGAACCAGCCCTGGGAAAACCCAGGCAGATGGTACTTACTTACTGAAACCATCTCTGCAGCCATATACTAGAGCTGGCTGGGAAACTTGAAATGCAAAGCCGTTGAAAATAAAATTCATCCCAGGGATGTATCCATCACAGTGAAAGACAACCATTCTGCACTAGATTGGTCAAGTGGGACACTGTGATGGGAAGTTAGAGACCCAGCGTAAAATCCCCCTGCCTGAATTTGGAGTAAAGGTTTAACCTTTTCACTTCCGTATTCCATATGAATAACTGACCTTAGCGGTTGCCAACCACCGTCAGGGAGGTCCCAGTGCTTCTGCCTCCTCCTACTTTCCTCTAACCCCTGCCAGAGTCTCCTCCTTTGTCCCATGCTGCTCTCCCACATTGGGCTCCCTGCACTCTCCGGTAAGCCTGCTGCCATGCCTTGCTCAAGCCATGGCACTGCCTCGCACTGCTGTTCTCACATCCCAAGCTCTGCTTCCTCTCAGTGCTGCCTCCTCACCTTCCTCTATCTCTGCCACTTCTGCACCTCCCTGGGCTACACTGTGGGCCACCAATGCTGCCTTCTCGCAGGAACCCTGGCTTTGGTTGGGGGTAGAAGTAAGGACCCTGGCAAAACTGGGGAAGCTGAGCTTTGCTCCTTATCTCCCCTTCATCGCTTGTGTGAGTCCTTAGCAGCGTGTGATCCACAGGCTGGCAAACAGTGTTCTAATCAGCAGCACATCAAAAGTATCTTTCTCTCTCTCTCTCTGAAGCGAAAACAAATGCCAAAGCTGAGATTATGTCAGGTGGAAGATGAGAGGAATGAATTCCACTCAAGTTTCGGGTTTAATTCAATTGACAGTGAAATGCAGAACTGACACATCTAACTCCAGGCAGTCAGTGGCATCAATCTCTGCAGAACCAAAGCCTCCACATTTTCAACAGGTTTTTCCATGAACTTTCTGCTGTGTAATATTTAAAGGGGTATCTGGACAGGTATTCACTTTTGCTAAACCAAAGCACAGTGCTGCCATTAATAACACACACACACACACACACAAGGCAAAAATAAGAGGTTATTCTGAGTCTGCAAACCGAGAAAGTTCAGGATTTTTTTCGTGCTTCCAACTTGATAGCTGGATGGTTCCTGGTCCTAATTGAGCTATTCAGACAAGGATTGGTGAAATTAAGGAACTGAAGACTTTAAATATGGAAAAAAATTGTCACATGATATAAATGCACACTGTCTGGTGATATCCAGAATGTTACAACAGTTTACATTTAATCTAGGTAGTTCTTTCCCTGGAATAATAACAATTAGATGGTGTGTCTGTAGCAACACTCACAAAGCTCAAGGAGGGAAGGTGAAACTATGAGAATCACTTGTTTGTCTCTCCTCTGATGTTAATTCTCTTAACTAACTTTACCAAGTTACATACACTTGGCAAACCAAGTGTACAAATACCAAATACACTTGGTAAAGGGAGAGCTACAAAAAGAAAACAAAGCAGCTGGAAATCATTGAGATGTATAAATGCCTCTTGCCCTGGTAATTTTAAAGATTTTCATTGTGTAAGTCAGACTTACTCCACCAGTGTAAGAAGAATACATAATAATATTTACAACTATCTAACATAAATGGATAACCCTATGAGACCTGATCAAGTTTGCTCTTGCTCAGTATTTAACAGTATCTCAGTCATCAGAAGTTTGGCCTGCTGATCCATGGGTCACACAAAACAAATCTGCATTAAAAGAAAAATCCCTATTTTTAATACTGCATACTAAGAGGAAGAAAACAATTACATTGAATTTGGGAATAGAAAGTGGTTATTTTTTTCTTTCTAGTAAAAAATTGACATTTAGCAGGAAAGAAATAGCACTCATAAAAGAGTCTACAAGTAAAGAGAACTACACTTTTTAAACCAAATCTGATATTGTGGGAAAGACTTGATTTTTGAGAGTCTTTTAGCATTCCTTCCTATTATTCCTTAAAGGTTGTACTGGAGACAAATTCCCGCACAGCTTAGTATATGTATAATGTAATTCCTGCAGGGAAAGTGTCTGAAAGTGGTACAGAACCTCACCTCGCCTTTACTCTAGCTGAAGAGTTGGCTGATCACTCTTCCTGTGCAATGCTCTGCTGCTCTTAGGAAGAAATGAAATGCTGCTGGCATTGTGAAGATTTATAAGAAAATTCAGTAATCACTGTGGATAATCACACTGTTCATGCAGCCTTGAGCATTTGAAGTCTCTTGCTCACCAATATTTTATTTTCTCCTTCAGTGTTATTCATCATTATTTTCTGCCCTTTAGACTTAAGTTTTTTGTTACACTATAGCACAGCACATTATTTTGTATGGATTTTATGTTCTTGCCCCAGTCTCACCATACTATTCTGTTTTACTTATTAAATGTAACTCTTCCATTATTATATTTATAAGTCATCTTGGGCAACTATGGCTATTTTTGTGTGTTTGTTATTTTCCATCTCATGCATGTTTAATTACCGTAACAGCAAGGGTATCTTTTAAATATTTTTAGCAGACACATAGCACACACGGCTTAAATTGGACAATTGTTTATAAATCATTATGGGAATGGCGCCTTGAGAAACATTCTCCTCATAGCACATTTATTTGTTTTTGGTTTTTGTTTAGAGTAAAAGGGAACTTTTTAAATTGGGCCATGTTTGCCCATCTTTGCACAGAGATGAATTTCACTGAACTGAAGGAGAGCCAGTGGCAGGTCTGGGCCCCACCGATGCTCTTGGAAAAGATCTGAAGTGGAACATGGATTGTGCATGGGTCTGCGCATCTCTGTCCCCATCAGTAAGCCAAGGTATGCCTTTTAGCAGCAGCTGTGAAATCCTCACCCAGACAAACCAGGCACTGAAAAGTGAATGGAGCTCAAAGGTCTCTCTTGCCTTCTCCCTCAGCCATAATAGGGTTTTATTATTTTTTATTTATTATTTTTCCTACTCTGAAATAGAAGTGGCTTTGTTTCCCTTAACCACAGTGGACCACCGTTCACCACCATGGACCATCATGGACATGTATTGGTCAGAGCCACTCCATAACAACATTGTAGGCACAATCAGTGAATCCAGTTTTGCTACCAGTGTGGAGTAGCAGCTGTCTGAAAAGAGCATTTCACAGCCTGACCCTCTCTTACTGGGCACCTACATGCATTGTCTGCTTGTAATAAGATGCTATTATTCTCACTATAATTCTGCACTACATTTCAGTTTGTGTTCTGCAAAACAGACCAACTATTTTTGTTCAAACCCAGTTCTAACTGTTGTGACTCAAAATGAAGTCTTGTTTAAAAGAACAATGATTGAGCTGTAGCCACAGATCACCAGTCGTACCTTTTTAAAAAGTCAGAGAAAAAGCTTAAAAAAATTCAACCTCAGATTGAGTTGTTAATCATGAATACAGGAGGTTGTTTTAGAAAGAAGAGGTTTCCTAATGCAAACAGCATGGAAGACCAGCATGAATGCTATGTGAACAGCAGCAAACTCAAAGTAATTGAATGTAATATTCTGGGTTGATGCAGTTATTTATAGACTTCAGATCCATTTAAATTCAATGAGAAATGCAGATTTAGAGAGGCAGAGAATTCCAAAGTTGTCATTTACGACTGAAATTAAATGACGGAGAAATTATATGTGCGTGATAAAGCTACATGTGGGCCTAATTTGTGTCAATATGGATGCACATCAGTAATTGTTTGCAGGCAGCCAGGAAAATATAAGCTGTTATGGCAGTGCTAAGTATTGCTATTATGAAAATGTATGAAGAGCTGGACAATACACTGAAATAGAACTCTGAAAAACAAAGTGGAAAATTCACCATTTTTGAAAGCTTTAAAAATATATACACTAGGATTTTTTCTTCTATTAATTTTATTAATTTAGATGTTTAGCAACAAGTTATTAAAGCTTGCTATACAGACCCATCATTCCAATTCAATCTCATCAGCTAGTAATGACCAGATCTTACCTTTTCCTTTCGGTTGATATACATCTCTTTAGGTTAACACAGAGACCAAAGCATAATGTAAAATGCAGGACTTGCTTAATATGCCCATGAAGGCTGGGAAACATTGTTTTTGCTAAATGTGTTTTACCTTGAAATTTGTTATGCAAACATGCCAAAGACATATTCCTTGTCTAGGGACTGGAATTAAGACAGACCACAAACACACTCCCCCTCACCCCCCAATCCCTTTTCTTTTTTATTGCTAAAACTGCATATCTAAATTGAGCCTACATATCCTATAATTTAGGAAGGAATCTTGCTTTGTCATCACTAAATGCAGATTCTGCAACTGAAGTTGAGGTCTTGCTTCTGCATAATATTTAAGTATCTGGTTAGCAATGAAATGTCATTAAAGCCAGTACAAGAGGACTTGGGACAAGTCAGTAAGTGGGGTTGAATATTCACTAGTATGCCTTTAAATTTGTTTCTAATTAAGTCTATGATGATATAGAGAAGTAGCATTTTCTTTAGTGCCTTAGCAGTGAGCTCAATTTTAAGATTGAGAGCTAATTTTAAAAATAAATTCTCCACGATCTCTTAGTTAAATTCTACTCTTTTCGCACTGGAGCAGGAAGCAGTATTTTATTTAGGCATGCTTTACTTGTATGTTGCGTAAGATAAATGAGGATGACCAGGAAGAGATACAGTCTAAGACTGTGACCTCAGGACATTACATGGGAGGACACAGCAGGCTGGCTGTTGATGGGAAGGTTCTTCTGGGAAATCTTAGCCAAAGTAATTGTTACATTAAAAAATAAAAAAATAAAAATTGGGGGTTTAGGTTTATAAAGATTCACAGACTTCAAGTAAAAAACCCAACCATAGACTTCGTGTTCCTCTTAGTCTTTCCAAACATGGGTCTTTATTATATTCACACTTTGTGTGGTGAGGAGCTATGGACACTTCCCAAAGCCCATAACATCCCCAACAACACTGCCAGAGGGAAGGCCCGAGGTCCTCAGATATCTCTTATTTAGCAGTTTGGTATAAATCCCTAATGACTAAGAATTTTAGTAAATCTGATCTGTATTAACATCAAAGATGTAAATGAGCCCCAAACCAGGTTGTAAAAATCTCCATTTCACCTGCTTCTGCTAGTGATCCACATCTTTTCCCTATCAAGCTGAAGAAACATCTTTCAGCAAAACCCTCCAGTTAGCACAAGGATACACAGACTCTTGGGCACATAGTCAAGGAAGGGTCTGCATACCTAGGAGCTTATCTTTTCTTCCTATTGTGTTAAGTTTTAAAAAGATATTGCAGCTCCTGCTAAACCTTGCCTTAGGCAAATATCAGTAAAGCCTCTCTGGAAAGACAGGTGAGAGCAAGGAAAGGGAAGGGAGTGACAGTACTTTGGAGTGACAGTACTTCACAAGGATGGTTGTAGAGATTACAGATGTTCCATTCTGACACATGTACCCCATGCCTTTGCTTTTGCACATTTTTTTCTGAACATATTATTGTCTTATTCAAAAGAGGATACACCATACCTTCTAAGTAGAAACTACAAATAGATTTTTTCTGTGCTTTGCTTCTCTCTCTCTGGCCTGCAGCATAGCCTGCGTGGCACAGCCAGCAGTGTCCTGCAGAACCCCAATGTGCAGGAATATCTCCCACTTTCTTCTAACTCCTGATTCTTCTGCATAGCCCTAGGAAATCTCAGTGGTTGTGATATTTAGAACAGTAATGGAGTTCTAATTTCTTAAGTATAATCAAGGAGTGTAATTTGGGGAACTATGAAGTCATTTTTTTAAGCACTTTGTTTCCCTGACTTCTAGTAACCTGTAGTCCAAAACACCGAGGGGAGGATGATATTTTGATGAACTGAGCTGAGTGTTTTTCCTAAAACTGCTGGATGGAGTGCAAGTGCCTGAAATTCCAAGGTGAGGATAAAACCAGCCACTTTGAAAAGTGGCAGGGGAGGTTTCAGCCCTGAGTTTTCATCTTCCTGAAGCCATTAGGGTTGTAAATATGTAATTTAGGGCAGGAGCTGACTGAAGAGTGTAAGAACATTGAGCACCTTGAAGATAGATGACAGTGTGCACATAAACAATGCCTGGGCTCTGGTGCAGTGCACAGCAGCACTGCATACACTTCCAAAAATAATGAAGAAATCACTTGTTTATTCAGGAAACCTATACCCCATAGAAGCAAAGCAGACATGGCTTGTAAACTGCAGGGAGAGTATGTCCATGGCACTTCTTAAAAGAACACCTCTGTAATTTTCTGTTTATAGAACAGTAAATTCTGATGAGATTTAAAATATAAGACTTTTTTACTACCTACTTGTAGATTGGGCTGTGTCAATCTGTAGAAGTACAGTTGGAGATCGATTATCTGTTAAAGAACATTTGAGGCCAATGATGCCCAAAGATCCATACTGACTTTCACTGCACATAGAAATATAACCACTAAAGAACTTATTCCAAGGATTGCAATTCTTTCTTTGCAGTATACATGAGCAGTTATTTGTAAGAAACACTGAATTCCACATCAGCTGCCACACCCTGGAGCCAAAAGATTTTACAATAATTAAGTAGCACATTTGTAGTAAGTGAGTTGAGCAAACCAAGCAGGCACCCCAAGGAGAAAACAGCATCTCAAACCAATAATTTAACTACCTGATCATCTTCTCTTCAAAGATGATTGCTGAAAATCAAAATCTTCTGCGGTACCTCATAGTTGGCATCCAAACTCAAAATTTCCCATTGTTTTGTAATCCACAGCCAAATACTGATCTCTTTGATCATTGTAGAGTAATAATTGAGTAGAACAGCAGCTGGTCCAAAGAATTTTAGTGGACTTTAGATCTTACCCTAAAGTTGTGTGAAAGTTACTGAATCTAAATGAAAACAAATGGTAAGGCTCTGACACCATGCTAAGCAATGATTACACCAGGGAAGTATTTGTGGTTTTGGTTTTTTTTCTCTTTAAATACTGCAGTGTTCTGGGAGATTTCAGAGTTTGCTGGAGTAATGTTTCTTTTTCTCCATCAGCTGCATTTGTAATTCTGTTGTTTCTCTGATCCAAAATAGGCAGCCAAGCTTGCTCTTGTTACTATTATTGTAACAACAATACAAAAGTTAGGGCATTTTTCAAAATGAAGCCCATTGGAAATAATCCATTTTTGCAAGCAGAGAATGATAAGAACAGGATCAGGCTGGCTGCAACCATGTAGTCGATTCACAGTCCTTAGAAAGCTCCCAGAATATGCAGCAGTTGTCACTTAACTTCTTTCTTAGAAGTCAGTCAGTCTTCTTTTAGCGTACGGTTAATAAACGGAGTAGCCTGATTAAAAAACTTTAAAATAACAACTAGAACCCCTGGTATACCCACCATCTCCAGTAAACAGATTAACGTGACCCAAAGTCCCTTTTCTGATACCTTTCTATGTATTGAAGACAGTGCTGTGTTCAGCAAAATGCACAGTATTTCTTCTTGATTCAGAACACAATTTTATGAAAACTGAATTTAAATTTCTAACTAAGTAGGTGCCTACAGACGCAGGCATCTGTCAAGTTTTTCAAAAACATCCAGATACTTATGCACATCTTTTGAATATCTTGCCCCAAGGTTTTTTTTTGTGATCCAAGTTTTTTGTTTTTTGTTTTGGGGTTTGTTTTTTGTTTTTGGTGGGATCCTAGCCCACTCTGACACTCCTCAGGGAACGAAAGATGCTAAGTGTAAAGCAGACATGTCAGGATTAAAGGTGAAGTGAAAGGACCATCATGCACAATATTATAGTCACAGAAGAACTGAGTACGGGTTGTTTAAAAGAAATACAAGTTCTGAGAGGGTCTTTTTGAATCTTTAGCTGATGCAATTGTTACAATTTATTAATACGGAGTGGGTTAGTGAATTTTATGTTCTAGAGGACAGGGATTTTTGACAAATCAACATTTGAAAACACTTGTTTTCCAGGGAAGAAAAAAATTCTTTTTAAATGTCCAGAGTAATTTTTTTTTCAAACCTCAAAAACACTCATAACCTTTCAAAGTTCTCTCTCTCTCTCTCCTCATTTCCACTTCTTCTTTCCAGAAAAAAAGGAAGAAAAACTTGAAGCAGCTCAGAATTTAATACTAGCATCTTTAGGGTTACAATTCTGCATATTAGAAACAGCTATTGAGAAAAAGGGCAAATTATGGTTACTGCTTTGAGTTAGGTTTTCCTGATACCTTCACTGACTTGTGGACTGTGAAAATAATGCTAGCTTCAGCTGACAGAATAATGGGAACTTTAGGAAATAGGAAAGCAGGCAGATAATGAGAAGAGTGACTGTCGAAGACCTGTGTGCACCTTCAACAAGTCCTTCGAGGAATATGGGAATTAAATACTTTGTAATAAAGCAGTTTGGTTTTCATTTAATTGACATACTATCTATTGCTCTGATTCAACACTGCACTTGGCTACTTTCTGTGTGTTTTCACCGAGATCAATAAAACAACAAATGTGCTTGAAGTTCATGAATCACAGCAATGCTGAAGTGCCTTCTGTTCTACAAGGAGCCCACCACAACCCTGAATTCAATGCCTGAACGATGAAGCCTGAGTCTGAGTCTGATGAAGTATGAGTCTGAGACCTAGACATTTATGAAGAAAGAAGACAGACAGCTGAATACCTTCAAAGTCAATGGACAAACCATGCAACCAAATGAGTGGATCGTACATTGGGGGATGGGGGTAGTAGAGCTAATAGAAGACTGTGTGAAATGGCAGAAGAATTATGGCTGGTAACAATTATGTAAACCTAGTTGCTTGGTGGGTAGATGACATAACAGGGACAGACCAGCTAATTGTCCAGCATAGGCCATAGCTGAATACAGAATATTGAATGGAGAGTATATGGAAATGCCTAAGAGCTCTTGGTGTGAACAACCAAAAAATGGGAACATGTGCTCCTTACAGAGAAGTAATATTTTGAAGATCAATCACCAACATTTTTCAGTTTGGCTATTTAAAGATGTATAAAACAGTTATAGTGGCATATTATACCTGATAAATTACTTATTTCATTCGGCTTCCATGAGGCATCTGTCAAACCTCTTAGGCATCTGAGAAAATCTGGGAATTATCTCACTAAGTGTGCTCGAATAAGCCTCTTTATAATGCAAAGGAGTAAACTACCTTTAAGCTCAGATTTGTGTAACTTTCAGAATTTATCTATGCAATGCCAGGAAAAAGATGCCATCCCTCTCCCTGTCAGGGAAAATTATTATTTTTTAGTAAAATCTATCCACTTATTTCATATAAATGCATTCAGCTTAATGTTAGGAACACCAGAAGTACAACAACGGATCAGTCCAGAATTCTATCTCAGGTCAGGTATCCAAACTTACTTCTGAGAAAAAGTCCCCTTAAATGTTAGTAAATCAGATATGGTTTTGTGCTGGACTAAAAAAGGATGAATCATATAGGAACTATAAAGGCCATATTACATTGCTTTTCCAGAAGTCATTAAAAGTACCACATTGCTTTGGCTTTTCTCCAGGGAAATAGTGTATGTGTAGTCATGCTATGTAACTGTCTGCTGGTCTCCAACCAATAATTCCTGAAATTTTTGGCTAATTTCAGGCAAATTTGAGCACTATGAAGGGTGGTATGGGGCACAGAGTTCACATGTTTCATGAGATAAACAGAGGAGTAGAAGACAAAGACTTTGCTTGCTGAAGAAAGCCTGCAAGTGTCAGATCAGCTACGTTATTAGACATCAGATACCTCAGGAAAGAGACCTTGTGACTCACACAGTGCCAGAAGTAGGTTTGCTTGGAATTTGTGTTTAATTGGGTATTGTCTATTACAACCCAGGTCACAAAAACTCAGGAAACCAAGCTTCAGTCCCCCTGCCCAGAGGACTTTTTTTTTTCCCCTCTGTATCTGTCCTCCTTTGAAGATGCACACTTTCTTACACATTTTAGAAGCCCAGGCCTTTGTAACTAAGGTTTTCTAAATATACAATTATAATGGAAAATCTGTGTTTGCAAGGTTCAAAACTGGTCTCACCTCATTGGTTTTTTTTGCAAACAGATTTTATTCCTTTGGCAGATAATTGTATACCAACAGATTTAAGACTGAAGACCTGTACTTGATTTAGTTATCTCTGTATAAAGCTGTGCAATGAGTTGTTAACAATGGCAAATGGCTTATTAGTTACTTCATGCAGGTGAGTGAGAGGTTATTACTTGCCCAGATGTTTGTGGACATTTCCTTAAAATTTTCATCAAAAAAATGTAAAAGAATAACTGTGCTGTAGCTCTTATGCAAAGATCTCTGTTCCAGAGCAAGGCTGCAGTGGGATTATGTGGCAGAAGGAATCTCTAGAGACACTGTGACTGACTCACACCAGCAGCCGCTGAAAAGACTGCATATTTCCCTCTGAATGCAAGAATTTAATTCAGATTAATAAGAAATGTAGATGCATTTTTTTGGGAGAATTTCTATGCAAGCAGAGATACTGTCTCAATACAGCTGTCAAAGTTTTAAATTTTATTATCTGTGCAGCTTTTTACTGACAACAGAAATCCCCCCAAAACTGTTCTTTTCTTCTCTGTTACTTATTCCTGCCTCCAGAATGTCTTTTGACGGTAATGCCCATTCTTCTCTCTCTGCCTTTAATGTTGCATCCTTATCTGGGAACATAAGCCTTTCTTCAGATATTTTAAATTGCTTGTCCTGAGAATAGAATCACCCCCAAACACACTGCCCAAACAATCAGCTGTAACTTTAGTAGCAGTAACTTAAATAATTTTATTATTTGCAGTGCATTTTAGACATATTGAGGTCAGTTCTTATTGATCATGTGCTTTGCAGACTTTCTTGCATTCAATAGGGACATGAACAAAGTTAAATTAATCATCATCCTGAAAATGTATTAAGTGATTCTGACATTTATGTGAGGAAAGTTGTCCCTTTTCTGCAGTAAATCCTTTAGGATCAATTTAAATACTATCATAAAGGAAAGTAAAAATCTTAGAAATCATAGAATCATTTAAGTTGGAAAAGACCTTTAAGATCAACGAGTCCAACCATAAACCTAACACTGCCAAGTCCACCACTAAACCATGTCCCTAAATGCCACATCTACACCTCTTTTAAATACCTCCAGGGATGGTGACTCAATCACTTCCCTGGGCAGCCTGTTCCAGTGCTTGACAACCCTTTCGGTGAAGAAAATTTTCCTCATGTCCAATCTAAACCTCCCCTGGCGCAACTTGAGGCCATTTCCTCTCGTCCTATCGCTTGTTACTTGGGAGAAGAGACCGACCCCCACCTCGCTACAACCTCCTTTCAGGTAGAGAGCACGATAATGTCTCCCCTGAGAGTAATTTCAGTTCAATGTTCTTGCCTGGGGTTTTCAGCCACTCACTTCTTCCCCTACAAGTGAAACCAAATAGCTTTGAGCTTTAAAAGATGGGGACAAGTGGAAAAAAAACCCCAGATATCAGAACATGTCAGAGCAGAGGCCTTGGAATATAAGCCGCATTTAGACTTGTAGCAAAGTGCAGATGTGGAGAGGGAGGTCAATGTGGCTTCTAAGCCACTTTTTGACACCTTACTAAACCTCAGCTGTTAAATGTCCCAGGGTAGTCTTTGACCCTCGATCCTGCTTCTTCGTAATACACTTTAGCTGGTGGTAGAGTCCTATATAGGTCTATCTACACCAATTAGTTGTTAATCAACTAAGCTTCACATTTGTCCAGCATCCAGACCTTTTTACTGTGAATCAGCCCCTTTCCAAATGCAGGAAGGATTTTGGCATTAGCAGTTCTCTGCCCCCTTCTATCTGCCAGCAGATGTCCCATGCGGAAGCAGAAGGGTTAAATATGGACAAATACGTATTACACATTGCAAGAAAACAAAGAGAGATTAACTATGTACAAGTACATATCACACACATCTTTGTGTAAGAAAACAAATGCACAGGAGGGAAAAAAAATGTAAAGAGCCTGTAATGTGCTGGCAGAGCAGTGATTCACCACTGGGAAACTGTGCTACTTGCAGGAATCCTCACCCACTGCAAGCAAGAGGGAGACCGGCATGGTGGGAAGCTCAGGAGGGCTTAGGGAGGGAAGCACAACGGGCAGGCACTGGCTCGCTGCTTGGATATGTCCCAAGCTCCGCACTAAGAAAAGTGGGAGGAAGGGAGGGGGAAAACCACCTCCCCTCCTGACCAGCTTAGGTGTGAACAACCAGGCTACTAGCAATGCTGCAATGGACCTGCTTCCACTGCTGCTGTGATTGCTGCCTGGAGGCTGGAAATCAAACATTGCAATTAATTTTTAGGCCACCTTTGCCTGTGAGGATATGGCATTTTAAGGAAGGATGTGAAGTCTGACAGAAAGTCAGGCTACATGTATTCATGTAACCTATAAATTATAGCAGTTTCCTTCATGCATGGCCTGGGATCTTGTCTCCAAAATGCCTCTCTTCCTCATCCTGTCTGCGTCTCCAGGACATTTGGTAAGCCATGTATGAGTATGAGACCTTTGAAAGTTTCTCATACAGTTGTCTTCTATAATGTCTAGTAATTCTTGTCCTCAGCTAAACAGATACCATAAATACTGCTTTAATCCTTTTACTCAGAAACGGTGAAAGTACCACCTTTTACCCTACTTACGATAGGGAATAGAGACCTCATCCAAGATCTGCAAAGCTCTGCAGTTTCACTTCACAGAAATTTAGGACACAATTTCCTTTTATTTCAAACTGTATGGATATGTAGAGAGGAATCTTAGAACATTCAAAATTTCAAAGTAAAACTCAGTTTCACGTATGTCCCTTTTAAACCCATTTAAAACCCCTGTTTAAATCTCCACCTTTTACTTTAAAAAGCAAGAGAGTAGTCTAAAAAAATAAACAAGGTTTTGATATAACAAAAACTTTATACATGTGCTTAATTATACAGAGAGCATTTAATCTCAATTTCAGTTGAACGCACAGTGATGTGTAAAGATATACATAAATCTGCAGGTCTGGGGCTTGTTTAAATTTCAGCTTTGTAAGAAAACTGTTAACTAGGTAATTTCTATGAGTCACAAACTTTTTGAAACTCTTTTTAGATGAAGGGAGTGGGTTTTGTGTGTGTATATGGGGGGGAGCTCTGTAAAGAACAGGTAGAATTATTATTACCAACATGCTTGCAGGAGGCAGGGTCAAATATCTTTGGGGTATACAGGGATTTTTTTTCCTTACCCCTGCTAACACCACTTGCTGCAGTGTCTGGTCATGTAATGGCAGAGAAGTTGCATCGTTGCAGAGCCGTCACATGCTTTTCATAGCTTGCACGCCTGGCAAACCAGTGTGGGTCATTGCAAGTATTTTGTTCCTTGACCCAGAATCATATGGAAGTGCAGCTTTTCATATGATGTTCATTTGAGAGAAATGCCCAAAAGCTATTTTTATCGGTTGAAGACAAATTTGATCTGAATGTGAATTGGAATGTTAACACCAAGTACCTTTCAATTTTTGTGAGGATCTGGATTTGATGTTATTTGGGGCACTGACATGAGACAAATTTGTCAAAGGCTTGTAAGAATACCTAAAACTGTGCTATTAAAATTAAACATGGACTGTTTAGCAAGCTTGTCCTTTCTTTAATAAATGCAGGCTACTGACTTCTTAGGGGCAACCTCTCTCAGCATATATCAAGCAATAGCTTGCTTCAGGACTCCTTTTTTTACTCCTTCTCTGTACTTTGGCCTGTTCCCAAGTGCCTGGACCTCTCCCTCTCAGGCTCCACTGTCAGATATCTCTGATTACTGCCAGAAACTTGTGGCTCACTTTTATTTTAACAAGGTAATTTTATTTTGCAGTCACTGATGTTTTTCTTGACCTTTCCTTCTTTCCTTAGGATGGATTAACATGTTGCTCTACAACAAAAAGAGTGAATGGAAGATGGATACAAATAACTGTAAAGTGCGTAATGCGTCATATGATTTATTCAGCACAGTGCACATTCAAAATTAATTATACCTAACAAACAACTAAGGCTGATGGGGTTCATGTGTGGGACTGAAGCTAACAGATATAAAAGCAATGGTTTCTCAATGACCTGAAATTTTAGTACAATGACTTATTTGAGAGTAAGACCTAACCCCCTCCCCACCCCCCCCCAAGGAACAAAGTTGAATGCCATTAATTTGAAGAAATTATGCCTTTGGCTGCTTTTTCTGGAACGTTTTTGTCAGAGTGCCATTATATCACTATTTTCTTTCTGAAGTGGGCCTGGGGAATATAAGATTTTTATCTGCTATTTGTGTGGGGTTTATATGGAAAGATACAATATGAACTGAGATTGACATCATTAAGCCCCTTTTGTATATAGGATACCAGTACCTCCTGAATATTTGTGATTGAAAGTACTCACTATCCTGAACAAAATTCAGTTAATAATTTATGTGGGTGTACACAATGATTCGAATTAGCTACATTGGACTTTTCTAAATCCAGCCTGCAAGTCATGAGTGTAGTGTTTTACATGACATATAGGAAGGATGGGCCAAAAACATTACTACCACAAGTGAAATAACACGTTTCTTCAGAGCTGCAAGCAGTTCTAACAGACTCGGTAAGATTTAAAGATGTATCTATCTCAGCAGTGGTTAATTTGTGTGCTGTTTGCTAAAGACCACTGTAAAGTAGTGAAGAGAAATACTTCTTAAAGTAGGCAGCCTAAACTGTTATACTGCTGGACTGAGAAAAGCCAGCTGTACCTACTTTGTAAACTATAGTGACTTAGACTACATGAGACCAACCAACAAGATGTAAGTTAATACAAAGATAGCATTCTTTGCTTACAGGCTGTGACAAGCACCCCTGGCTCCTAGATTCACAGTCCACTCTCCAGCTTGCCTAGGCTAGTGGAGCCAACAAAGTCAGCAGAGGTTGCTGAAGATCTGATGTTTTGTCTCCAGCCAACTTGACCTACAGCTGACAAGCCTGGGAAATTTTACCCACCTGCAACACTGCAAATTCATGGCACGAAATAGAGTACAATAAACCCAAAACAAATGGAGAAAGAAAAGTTGGGGGTGAATTTAAATATTTGAGCCCAGAGAATACATTATATATATCTTAAATATGTGTCTCAGCTGAACGCTAGATGCATCCGTGCTCTGCTTCGATGTTCCTATGAGGCTACAAGTCTGTTCAGAACTGCCCCATCTGAGCACCTCAGTCCTAGCTCACTTTCAAACCAAATCCTCCTTGTTTATTTAATGTCTTAATCCACCAGATGAT
Organism: Fulmarus glacialis; assembly: GCF_000690835.1. NCBI lineage: Eukaryota > Metazoa > Chordata > Aves > Procellariiformes > Procellariidae > Fulmarus > Fulmarus glacialis. Next base: position 10,946 of record NW_009187087.1, on the reverse strand, counting down.
TTCCAAAGACTCCTTACGTGGAGTGGCAGGATCAAGGTCTGGAGTGAAAATGGCAGCAGATCCTTTTTTCTTTTAAAACTGAAGGAAGACATAAAACTCATCATTTATATCACAGCCCTGACCCAAGCAGTGGGATACTTGAGTTGAAATCATAATTTAATTCATAAATTCAAATTTTGAGTTTAATTTTGAACTTCAAAATAAATGAAAGGTAGCTTGAGTTGCACCCTAACGGTTTAGTACTCACCTGGGAGAGAAAAGCACCGGATTTTGTTTTTCTGATCACTTCATACATTACAAATTATAGCACAACCACATTATTAAAAAACAGAGAATAAGTGGTAAGTTCCATGCTCACAAGTTTGCACATGTGCTTGAACTAAGAGGAAAAACCAAAACCAACCAAACAAAAAAGCCTCAACCAGCAATGTTCTCGAACTTCCATGTACCAGAGGTTTAACCAAATGGGAAACAAACACTTGTCCTGTGAGGACAGAACTGTGTTCCCCCAAAGAATTGCCCACTCATTTGGACAACACAGAGGAAATGATCCGGTCTGCATGAGTACTAAAGAAAGGGACCCCTTCTCCTCTCTTTGTCTCTTACTAAAACCGTGTCCTAAGATGACATAAAATTCCTGCATGTCACCATATGAAAACAGAGGCTTCGTACTAAGTAGTCTATTGTCTTAGCAGCTGAAACTGCAGAACAAAAAAACCCCAACCCCCACATCAAAAGGACAAGATTAGAATCACAAAGCTGAGTATTCAAAAGCAGGGAAGTGACAGAACGAAGACTGCCAGAATTTTCTTTTTAACGATTTTGTCTGTAAGTATATGACTGCATAGTACCGAAAGGTCACCAGCCTTCATTTCTTGCACAAGAGTGAATAGTTACTACAGTCAAATCAGTGAGTAGTTATGCTTATTTGCTTCTTATTGTTGTGTAGATAGCTCCATGTCCTAATACATTTTGAAAACTTCAGAGCAGAGAGAGGTAATATTAACCTCAGTTTTATGGCTCTGGAACTAAGGTATGAAGACAATGAGAAGCAATGTTTTCACTAATTTCGAATGACAATTTGGAAATAATTAGAAGCTCATTTTCAGAGCATATGAGCTTGTACGACACATTATATATGCGACGTTTTCATTTGCAGCTGCCATTGACTTACTTTATCTGAAATCAGACTCACAGAGTTAGTGTCTCACATTAGATATACATAAAATGAGAAACATGGAGTTTGTAGTTTTCCATTAAAAGTTTAGGTGAAATGACTTGCCCAGAACTTCTTGTGCACATTATGGAAAAGCCAAGGATGATACTCATTTCAAGGGTAGCACCAGGAAGGTCTGGTTAATGCTGGGAGTAATTAAGCTAGAGGATGAATCCTTTGGAGATTTAACTACTAAAATCAGTTTCTCTTAATCAGGTATGAGCTGTGATTTTCAAACACCCCATCGGGCAAAAAAAAAATCTTCATGAACAATATATATCAAAGTTTTCTGGTAACATTTTCATTTTATGCACATAATGTGTGAATTTATGCTAATTATACACAGAGAAAGCTGCATCCAACAGAAAAGATTGGCTACTAATTTTCTCTTTTCTTAAGGAGGGAAGCTCCTTTCCCATTACTTTTCTAATACTGAAAGTAACCTATAAAATAATGTGATTTGTTACATAAAGTAGAAATGGCCTTTCTCTTTTTTTTTTTTTTTTTTTTTAATGACTGTGTTGCATTCACTAGTTCCATCTCAAGATAGGAAGCTGGAATCCTTCGTGACAAAGCACATGTGAGAGATATAGAAAGTAAATGCACACTGAACTGGACACTTCTGGCCTCCTTATGTTGTTCCCATTTTATACTGTTGCAGCTGCACTTGATTTGAATATGGAGCTGTTCCATGGTGACATATATGCAAGTAAGAGGAGAACTGGGCTCCTTCTCCATGGTTTCATTCTGTGCTGCCAGAAAATAATGGATGCGAACATCAGAAGCACATTAACTGTAAAAGTCAGTTTACCGAGAAAATATTAAATAATTTAAAAATCAAGACTTTTTTTTGTCACAACAAAACAGCTGTTAGTGTAGTCAGATCACTCACGCAGGCCTGATGGAGTGCATGTGCTATCTGGTAATGGTAAACGTATTATTAATGAATACAACTTGCCTGAGTACATAATAGCTGTCACCTTATATTTAATCTGTGTCATCGGTGGACAAAAACACACACTGCTTTTGAAACAGCTAATTCAGGTTAGCTATCACTATGGAAAACTGTAGTCAAGGCAAAAGAAAATCAGTTTTACCTCCATGTTGATAAACACAGTAAAGCTTAAACTCTTCCCTGACATGCTCCCACAGCTCCTTGACCAGCCAGTGATGCAGAGCTACCAAGTGTGCTAGTTTCATCTCCAGACTTACGGTAATTCAAAAGCACCTGCTACATATCTTGGTTTAGCTCAAAGAAATGACCTTTTGTCTTGGTCCTGAAACAACATCAGGAAACCATGTATATGTTGATTGAATTCCTAACACACCACATTTTCTTCCAATGCGCTGAAGTTTCCCTAAAGACATTCTAGTCCTGGTGGGAACGTGCCTTGTTAGCAACAAAGATCTTAGATGTTTACCATGTAGATGACTATATCTGAGCTAGTCACTACAAAGTCCTTCTATAATTAAGGAAAATAAAAATGCGCTTCCGTAAGTGTCAATTTTTTCCTCCACTGACAAAGGTAACCTAGGGAAAATAACTCAGATGTTATATGTTGTAGATGGCTGAAGTTAGAGAATATGAATCCCACCCAAGTGATGAAAATTGTAAACACTCATTTGTATCTGACAAAAGCTTTTTGTTCCAATTACCTGACAAACACAAGAAAGGATTTACTCTGTCAATAAGGTTATCAAAGATGAGAAAAAGACCATTAAAAGTCAGCTCTAGATTTAATGAGCGTA
>NW_009187087.1:0-7966 GCF_000690835.1 Fulmarus glacialis | reverse complement strand
TATGGAAAATAAAATGGGCAAATTAATTTATCATTTCAATCATGAACTTTGTTCCTAATACTAAAAGAGATAATAGCATTTTATTATGCTGACGACTCCCAGTTACATAATCTTGCAAACGGTGTCTACCTGGACAGTATTATGACATAAGTTCAATCTTGAAAGCAGTGACGTCCTTCTTCATTTTCTCAAAATATCTGAGACTTCTGGTCATTTGGGTTTGAAGGTACAGGATATTGCCAGAACTTTCTAAAACTAAGATTTCTGTTGGTATAGCCCTGAGCTCTGACTACAGATACACTGGTCATCAAGATTCTCATGTACTACCTTTCTTAGTACATTCTTCTGGTGCATTTGTATAACTAAAGGTGGATACCCACAATTTAAGCATAGTGTCTATATGGGAGCACCTACTGTAATCAGCGGAGATCTAGGGCAGAATTTAATTACATAAGCATAGGCATCTGGCATCATCTGAGGTGCTACAAGGTATTTTATCAAGCTTCCAGCTGCAAAAGGGCTCCCATACTCCTAAATATCTAACTCATAAAGTCAACAGAGCTCAGAAAGTGACTAAACTCATCTTAAAGTGACCTATATTTAGTGAGCTGACATGCTCCCCAGGCTGCTACAGGCATGAATATTCGACAGGGAGCTAAGCCAAATCTGGGTAATGGGTAAGAGGAGGCTGAGGTACAACCTACAGTGGTATGGCTCACCAGTGGAGCCACTAACCGTAAAGCCAAATTCCAGGCTTTCACATTAGTAGTTTTTCATTGGCATCTGAGTTAGGCATATGATGCACTTAGGGCTAGGTTAAACTACCAGTGGTGTAGATGTGTAATGTAACAGCTTGTGATTTGAGTCAGTAGACAGATGAATGAATCGAAACACCTGCTGTCTTTGGCAGCCAGATACTAGCTATCTGTACCATCACTGGATAAAATGGTGATTATGTTATCAAAGTTAGGATCTTAGAACAGTGGAAAGGTTAAAAGCTTTCAGACTCCTCTGAAAAACCCATAGTCCTCTGCTTACCAATAAAATGATAAAACAAATGGTAAGATGAAGCAGGATAAAGTAACAAAGAAATCATATCTTGTAACATAACTATGTTTGATAGATGAAAATAAATGTATGAAAAGAAAAGCCTTACTGAATTCTGTGGATTTTTTGACTAATAACTATTAAGATTTCAGGATTTTTTTTCTATTAGCTGCTGTTTTTTTGCATAATATAAATAAAGAAAATTAGCTTTTAAATTCCATTCTTTTTTTTGTGTTGGCACAGAACAAAAAATAGGTTGTAGGATGTGGGTGTGGAAATGCTTTGGGGAATGAGGCAAAATGGTAGAAAATGAAGTTAGTTTGGTAGCAATACCTATACTATGCAGTAAAATCATTCTCTGCTTAAGAGAGACCTAGCTGTTCCATGTCTAAGATCTGAACCTTATAGATTGGTGTCACCAAAAAAAAAAAAAAAAAAAAAAAATTTTTAAAAATCATTTAAGAAGAAATGGTGACTAGAATAACTCTATAGAACTTACTTATAATTCTTCCTGTCTCATCTAGAAATATAGTGGAGTCATGACAGTAACCAAGATCATACTTATTATGGACATTATGGTCTATGGAACCATAAAGGGGTCTTTTCATCTGATTTCTGATATCCTGAGAAGTACAAGGAAACCTCTGTAAGCATGTATTCACCTTAGTACCCCCAAGCCCCAGAGTGGTCAGAGGAAACAGAAATGGATTTGGCACAAAAGCAAGGATACGTTGTTCCTTTGTCTCATCTTAGCTTTAACATGAAAATGCTTCTCATCTGTGGGATTTAAGCCAAGCTTCGAAAAAGGTTGCCTCTGAGCCCAGCTGAGCAGGTCTATAGCCATAGCTCATTATGAGCCACAGAGCTATTTCTCTTTCCCATATGCACACTGCCTCCTCTTCTGTGGTTGGTATGCTTGTGTGATACTTTTATCACACTCCAGAAATATCACTTCTGCTGTCATTATCTTATTTCTGGTGTTTCTATTGAACTAAAAGTATAAAATAAGGAGTCCCCAATTATATAAACTAAAGCAGAAACCAAGTAATTCTGAATCACTAGGAGTGACTGCAGAAGAAAGTCTAAATAACATTTCCTTGAAATTAGGTCTATCAGTCTATGGAACAATCTCCCAAAATAAATTATTAAAGTCTCCTCTCTTGGGATATTTAATACCAGGTTAGGTGAAACCTCAAAATCCTGTAAAACCAATCCAACATTTGCAGAAGAATGAAACTGATAATTTGGCAAGTCTCCTCCTCTATACAAGTAAACACTGATCCTTGGTCTGACCCTTCAATGTTGAGTGCTTCTTTTATTACTTGGATTTTACTCTGTCCATTTATATATTGCTTTGTTTTACTTATGGCTAGATGTATCCTGATTTTTTTAAAGCAGACTGTGTTGATCATCATTCACTCTTTTCCTCCAATATCTAAAGCCTTCTGCAGTTCCCATTTGCAACTGCTTGAACTTCAGTCTTCATTCTGAACAGTAAGTGGTTTCATAATCAGATTCTGACTTTTCATTTTAAGGTTTATGATAATTAATTTTAAGGGGAACTTGAGTCTCCTTATTTTTTCCTCTCAGGAGTAAATAATGCAAGAACAATTATTGATAACACGACAGCAGCTCTGACAGCTTGTTCCAAAAGGTGTGCTTTATAGCTGAATATAAGATAGTGGTTATGTACACAATTCTTACCTACTGATCTCAAAGCACTTTAAAAAGAAAGTATAATTTCTATACTATGTTTTAAAATACCCACTTATTTTTTCTCTTGCTTCTAACACATTTCTGCTTCTTTAAGCAAATGTTTGTCCAATTCTGACCTCCAGATCTCCTCTGATTCATAGGTAAGGAACATTTTCTTTTTTGAGGGCACAGATATGTTTGGCCTCCCAGATATTTTTGGGAAGACTCATATTAACATACATCATTGCAAAACTGCTCCAAGGAGACCATTGCACAGGATGTAGCATTTCCCCCAGCTGTCCCTAGAACATCACTTTCCCCATTCTCAGCACACTTGGCATTGCAGTACCTACCCAGTTTGCAACACCTTACAGGTTTACCTTTAAGTTTAATTCCCAGGATTTTATGCAGAGTTACCCCACATCCCCTGAAGACACAGGAAAACACCCTCCACCTCAGGCTCCTCCAATAGCAGATGCAACCCTCTGGAAAGCCTACAGCTCTCTCAGTTGCTCCATCCCTCTGCCTGGTACCTGAGTAAAGGAAAGCAAGAAGAGATGATGGAGAAGGGGGAAGGCAGAGCAAGGGGGGCAGAATGGCCAGTGTGGGCTAGAGGGGCCATGGCATGCAGGATGGAAAAGGGTGGGAGCTGGAGCAGGACCAGTAAAGAAAGGAGGAAGAAGAGGAGATGATGACGGAGGAGCTATGAACGGCTGTGAATAATTTCACAGGACTAGCTAACCAGGTAAATAACTCCCCTCTTCATTTGTTCTTCAATAATTACAATATGAATTGTTCTTTTCAAGGATTTTTTTCTTATTCTTTTGGCCTCCTTCTGGGAGATTCAACTGATCTATCTTGGTTTTAATTTCTGTAGTAAAACCTAGCAGTGACACTTTTACCATTTTAGTGATTTACTAATATTATATGTAAATATAAACCACCTGGGTGTCAGTTCTCCCTACAGCTCTTTTTCAATAACACAGAATTTCTCTTCTTTTTATCATATTCTTTCAATAATAGTGAAAAATGTTTCTCTTCCATTCACTCATCTCTCACCTCTCTCCCAATATACATAAATAAATAAATCACCCCCAAAATATAAATAGAACCCCTCAACAAAGCAGAATCCAAGAAAACCGTAATATTTTGGATAGCTTTTAAAGCCTGTAAACCATCACTTCTCACACAGAAGTGTCTTCAAATAGCTGGCTTGCACTTTCCAAGTGTTTTACTTAAAAATGTGAGCTGGTAAGAGAGAAGAGGTTTTAGCAACTTGCAGTGCTTAATGTTATCTGTAAAGTATTTTGAAACATCTTCAGCCCTTTCCAACCTGTCTTTCTCTTGACAAGACATGGCGAGCCAAGGCACAAGTACAGAGAACATTTAGCAGAAACACATGGACATAAAATGCAATATTTATAAGTACCTATAAAACCTAACACAGGACTTTGGATCAAAAATAACTTACCTGTTTCAGGGCCTCAGACCATGGAGGGGAAAACATGTACCTTGTGGTGATGTACGGTGGAGACCAGTGCCTGTTTACACCACAGTTTCTGCTCTCCCCGTCTGCAGATATCTTCCTTTGCTGTGGTGCCATTTAAAACATGAAACCACCCATTGCCTATAACACTGAAGACCATAGGGGTACCTTCTTTGCTAATAGCAGAAATAGTGTAGATTTTTGGCTAAAATGATTGATGTCTTGAAGAGAGGTGCATGTGCATAGCTGGAAAGGTTTTGGCACAGGAGGCTGCAGGGGATGGCCATGAACAGCCCTGGGCCGATCACAGCCACTTCTAGCCAGCTCCAAAACTGCTGTGAGCAACTTGTCACACCCCAAAACTGCAGCTGTTGCAGGAGCACAGGGTGCCTCTGCGCAAACATGTTAAAGAAAGGGCATCAGCTGCTGAGAGGAGAAGAAATGGAGGGGACACATAAGGAACACAGAGGAGATGTGGAAAGAGACATTGTTGGGGACATGGCTGAAGGTGTGCTCATGGAAAGAGGCGCTCCGTGCCAGAGGAGGTATGGGAGTCCACTTGCTCTGAGGGGACGGTGGTTGTGGCAACACATGCCAGGCAGGGACACCCCCGAGGGGCTGCAGCCCTTGCGCAACCCACGCAAAGGTGGGCAAATTCCCAAAGAGAACGCAGCATATGGAGGAAGTGCTCATGGAAAGAGGCGCTCCGTGCCAGAGGAGGTATGGGAGTCCACTTGCTCTGAGGGGACGCTGGTTGTGGCAACACATGCCAGGCAGGGACACCCCCGAGGGGCTGCAGCCCTTGCGCAACCCACACAAAGTGGGCAAATTCCCAAAGAGAACGCAGCAGATGGAGGAACCCATGTCAGAGCAGAGGAAAACAAATAAGAAGCAAGAAGTGGCAACAGGATACTGTTATGCACATGATCGCAACCTCCTGTGCTGCCTGTCACCTCATGAAAGGGATTGAGAGGGTCTAGGTGAAACCTGCTGCAAAAATAAGGGCAGTTGAGACTGGAAAGAGGAGGGAAAAAAAGACTTGCCAGTAATTCTTGCCAGCAACAAGAGGAGAACAGGTAAGGGCAGTAAAGAACATAAAGGAAGCAGGAAAAAAAAAAGTGTCATAGAACAGTTGCATTAAACTCTTGATCTTCTGTCGAAACCCCTTGTTTCTTCTTTCTTTTCTGAGGCAGCACACAGTGGTATTGTCCAAAGAGCAGCAAGGACTTGAAAGGACTGAAGTTTTGACTCCAGTATAAATGAGTTCTTACCTGAACATCATATCAGCTTCTATGTATGTCACTATGCAGATAGATAAACTCCAAACATATAATACTAGATACTATAGTATCAGCATGGGTGTTTGGTATACTGGTTAGAACAAAACCATAACTTTGATCTCTCCCTTTTGAGATCACTTGCATGGAGGGAAGAAATAGTAACCATGGATGGGAAGATGTGATGATATCCCTATTCCCAAATACTTTATTAATTCTAGAAACAAGTGTCATAACAAAAAGAAGAAGAGAAAAGAAAATGGGCACCACTGACATGAGTCATTTGGGGGACTAAAACCAAATAAGGTATTAAAATTTTAGGTAAATGTTTCAATATAGTACGTGTCTTGGATGTTACATTGAGGATTGTCCAGTTCAGGTGCAGCAATGAATACAAACAGTCTGTGGAGACACATACGTAGCCCAAAAGAATAAAAACTTCTATGAGTGACATAGAAATAAACCCAAGACATTTCCAAGACCTTGGACTGTTGCAGAGGGCAAGAAATTGTTTGGGGAGCGTATGGTTGGGAATCGCGGTTGTTGCTTTGAAGCTCTAGAGCTACTGAGAGAGAGAAAAGAAAATTTCTCTGAATCTGCTGTGACTTCTAACCTGCATTTCCCTCTAACCAGATCTGCATTCCTTTTTCTTTCCTCATTGTAGAAATAGATTAGGTAGAAATACATCAGTGCTGCTCCTACAAATATCACAGTACAAAAAGAAATGTAGGTATGTGGCTGAATTTAGTTTTGTGATTAAATAGACTTTCTTTCCAAAGAAAATTGAAGCAGGATATTAGAAGTATGATTCCTCTAGTTTATTGCCAAGCAGTCTGTGTGCAATATAAAACCCAAATGTGTGAGCAATCATATTTAACTACAATGATCAAGAAACATCCTCCATTTTAGAAGCAGTGCATCAAAACAGACTGCAGAAAGTGGGAGACTCTACTCCCTCTTGTGTGACTATTATGCAAGCGCTAACTACTAATGATTTCCTAGCTCCAGGCCATAACACGAAGAACAGCAAAACCAAAACACAAGAATTATTCTTAATTTTCCCCCTAATCATACAATTAGGTCACAACAGGAAATACATAGTCTTGTGCATGATCAGCTCTATGATCTAGAAATTACAGCCCTCATACTGGGTATGTATGAGAGTAGAGTAGCTGGTTTGGGACCGGTCTGTTGGTGTTCTGGATCAAAATATCAGTGTGTGTGAGACTGTCTGTACTCTTTCTTTCCAAAAAACTTTGCATTTCTTGTTGAACTTCATGAGGTTCCTGTCAGCCCGTTTCTCCAGCCTGTTGAGGACTCTCTGGATGGCAGCACGAGCCTCTGACATATCAGCCACTCCTCCCAGTTTGGTGTTCTCTGCAACCTTGCTGAGGGTACGCTCTGTCCCATCATCCAGATCATTAATGAAGATGTTAAACAGGACCGGACTCAGTATTGACCCCTGGGGTACAGCACTAGTCACCGGCCTCCTACTAGACTTCAGGCCACCGATCACCACCCTCTGGGCATGGCCATTCAGCCAGTTTTCAATCCATCTCACTGTCTGCTCATCCAGCCCGTACTTCATCAGCTTCTCTATTAGGATCTTACAGGAGACAGTGTAGAAAGCCTTGCTGAAATCAGGGCAGACAATATCCACTGCTCTCTCCCCATCTACCAAGCCAGTCTCTTCATTGTGGAAGGTTATCAGGACTTCACAGACCCTAAAACTAAATGGAAGTTTTCTTTGCCCACCATTACTGTTACTGTTTTGGCACATTTCAAAAGCATCAGAGCCACTGAAAAACTAAAAAGAACTAAAAAGAACACAAATCAAAAGCTGGATCATTTTGAAAGAAAGATTTGTAAATATTTCAAACACTAATTAAAAAATATGACCAGCATAACAAATCTAGTTGGATGTGGATTCATAATTAATTATGGTACTTTCTGAACTGACTAGATGCCCACCAGGAAATTAATTGAACTAATGTTTACAATGAAACAATACACTGTGTAACATTTGGAATTACTGTAGTGCTATATTAGAAATAGTAAAGGTGCATTGAATTAAATCCCTTACTGTTAATAGCTTAAATTACAAATCTGCAGCCTGACCTAAGAATTATGTCATCACTAGGATTCTATAGCAGTGTAAACTAATTTAAGTATGAAATTTTTTTCAAAAACTGAAAAAAAATGGTAATATTTGACAGAAGTGTCGATCTGCAGAGTAGACGCGATCCTGTGCAGATTTTGTCAGGGAGCAGCGAGGGCCAGCGGCTGCCTAAGGGATGGGGAGTCGGGAGCTGGGGAGGGCTCCCCCAGGGCAGCCAGGGCCCGTCCCACCGCCCCAGCCAGGAGCAGGGCAGGCCCCAGCCCTGAGCATCGGGCACCTCCCTGGGGATGGGCCAAGGCCGGGCCGGGATGTGGGCCTGTGGGTGGGCCCAGCTCAGTGGGG
>NW_009187086.1:31375-49641 GCF_000690835.1 Fulmarus glacialis | reverse complement strand
ATTTTATTAATATATTTATACAAAATGACGTACAGCTGAATAATGCCCTGTTGATGTTGAACTTTTTAAACAGTTTATTTATTTTCCAACTTTGTTCCCTCTTAGACTAAAATGGTATTAAGAATCTGCTTAACAAGGTCTATGTGCAATCCAGATACCACAGCAGACATAAAACATAAATTCTTTCAAATCTGATTCTACTGAAATTTGTTCATTCTTTAACTCCAGATATAGAATAACCATCTCTTTTTCCAATCATTATTTGAAGGTAAATATTTTTGTGGTTTCTTTGCTGGAGAGTAATAATTCTATTGTATCTAGTTAGTTAATTATGCTTTGAAGAACTCTTAAACAAAATAAATTTTGATAAATTTCAAAACATTAGAAGCTATGTTTACTTTATTTTTGGTAAATGTAAGTGTTGCTGTACTATTTCATCTTTACTATGTAAGGACAGAGTTGTAAATTGTTCTGGGTACATCCTGACATCTATCAAAACTTTTTTTTTTTCTCTTTTACTTAGCTCTGTTTTTCCCCCTTCTCATGTTGTTTTTCTTTTTCTAGAAGTACAAATGTTCCACAACCCCCTCTATGCAAAATGTTCCCAGGATTTGAAAGTCACTTGAATTAATGGAGATTCAGGTGTATAGAGGTGAAAGAATTACTACACAAGCCACCAATGAAGTTTAAACTTAGAAATTAAATATTTCTTAGTGTCATGATTAAAGGAAGTATAATACCAGCTTGATAAATATGTAAAAGTATATGTGTATGTGTAAACACTCTGTACCTAAAAAAAATCACAAACAAACCCTAAAACATTGTTAGGATTACAAACTCCAGGAGTCAAAATTGAGCAGGTGTCTGCGCAGGTGATTTTCTTGTGCATGAGCTTGGTGGTAAACTAATTCAGGTCACTCCATGAGCTAAATTTCCACACCAGGATTTTTGCTTCCAAAGCTAATATAATAGATGTGTTTAAAAAATCCCAGCCCAAGCAAACACAAGATAATCTTTGCCGTTAATTTTTATGGAGCCAAGGTACTATACTATGCATGGAAATACACATATGAATTCAATAAATGTAACTTGATCAGTAACATGATCTTCCCCATTTAAAAACTAGCCAATGGCTCACTTAAACAGGTGCAAAAACATTCTGAGATAATAAATGTTCTGTAATGAAGAACATTTAGAAAACTGAAATGTGTAATGTCTGGGATTATCAATAGAGAAAGTATTGTATTATAGTAAGCCAAATCTAACTGTTTCTATCTGTGGAAATGAATCACTTATGGAAGGAGGATTTTGTTTGGTTGGGGGTTTTTTAACAGATTTAAAACATCTAGTTCTTCTTTCTGAGCCAATCTATCAAATTTAGAAATTCGAACCCCTTCTTAGTTCTCAATCATTTGATCATTCTAGCAGATAATTTAGGCAAACCTTGGGATTGAAACAAATTTAAAATTAAATAAGGCAATTTATTTCTCTCTGTAGGTCTTGGGCTGCCATTTTAGCTATTGCAATACTTCCAATGGAAGCTCTCTTTCTGATCTTGTGCAGTTTATGGCTTAAATAATATAGTGCAGCTACTTCTGAAGGGTTTGCAAAAGCTATGGAGAAGATTTAAAGGAATTTGGATATTTGTGAATGATAGAAATAAGAATGAGAATTTCCTATTATTGAGCAATCAAGGGACAAATATTAAAGCAGGATAAGTCATTATTTCTCTGCTAGCTTTCATAAATATATGGCTATTTTAGGATGATCTGATTAAAATGGCTTAACTACATATATTGATAGAGTAGCAAACTACTACCTAGAAATATGTAGAATTGATCCAAAGTCTGTTCAGTGATCACTCGGTATCTACATTTTTCCAAATGCAACAATAAATTTCAGCACTGGTGAATTAATATTAAAATAATAGCTAGCACAATAAAAATAAGAGAGGCAATTATTCCATTTCATCCAGAATTGCTATCTGGGTATAAACTTTCTACCAAAGCTTAGTTTCTTTTGCATGCATCTTTCCTACAAAACTCAAAAAGAAAATATTGGGAGTTGGGTGTGTGCTTAATGTTAAGCACTAGCAGAGAACATCAGAGGAGAAAAAAAAAAAAATCTGAACATACTGAAAGGAACATCAGAGGGAACAATTCCTTCTATCTTCCAGCTATTTCATGATTAAAAAAATAGATAAGCAAATGCTGTTCAAGAGAGTTATTTACTATACTGAATCTTAGGGGGAAGGATGTGTGAAAAACAGCATTATGCTTTGAGAGCCAATACTTTTAACTGTTTGGAAATTTTACCTGAAAATGATTGAGTCTTGCCCTAGCTCACCTGCAGATTAGTTGTACCTCAAGGATGTTATACAAGACAAATGAATTGGCTACTTCTTACATGGTTCGCAGTCTCAGTGACCTCTTTTCTTCCTGTACTTGAAACATTTTTATTTTTTCTCAGCCTCTGTGAAAGTTCCTATCTTTTTTCACATATTCTTTATTTTTTGTTTTATCTCATCTTATCTTATTTTTTATGCTATTCTATTCTATTTTATGATTCTATTCTATTCTTTTTTGCACTTTGCTCTACAGTCATTCTAACTCTCCCTTTTTCTTGACATTTAATGCATTGCAACTGGCTCTTTCTTTCTCTGTTACTTCTGGCATTTCCTTCCATATTCACACAGTATTCTGTTTGTTAGTTTGCTCATTTATTTCTTGCTCACAATATATTTATGGAAAGAGGACACATATAACCCTCAGCATAATATTAATTTTCTTTTGAACACTTTACATTTCCCCTGTGTCGTCTCTCTCTTTGTTCTCTCTTTAATTCTTTTCAATTTCAATCAATACTGTTCTCTGCTTCTTTTTTCTCCAAAATATTTTCTGCTATCTTCATTGACTTTTCTTACTGATCTTTTCTGACAGAGTTTTCATAATCAGACCACAAAATACACCTGGAAATCATGTGAATGTGCACAGTAACCGTGCACATAAAATAAGTGGCTAAAGCATAGGTAGATAATTTTAAATAAAATAATCACCAGTCTGTGCATGCAAGTGCCTAACAAGTGTTGAAAGCTGCACTTTATGCATCATCATTATTTTTCCTGTTTCTATATACACATCTTTTGTGGCTAGTTTAAATTGCACAGTTCTGAAAATTAAATACCACATGCCTAACGTTTTCTACAGGAAGTCTGGCTGATATTTCATATAAAAGTAAATCAGTAACAACTAACATTATTTGTTGTCTTTATTTTTCAACAGAGGAGCTGCAAAAAATCTTTTCTTTATTAAGAAGAATCATCCTTCCTAACGCTGAAATGTTTTGTAACTGTATGGTTATGCAGACTTGAATACTTCCCTAGCTCTGGATCTTGGCTTTCAGACAATTCCTGGAGTTCAACAACAGAGGCCCAGACAGAGGATGAAGAACTTCATGTCATTTACCCATAGACACTCACTGCATTTATTCCTACTAACCTGGTGTACACTGTCTAAATTAGTTCGATGAAAACTCTTTTTTCCTCACTTCCCCCTCTGCCATGCAGTGTTTTTTACCCTTTCTTAAATGTTTTCCCCGAGGCGCCAGCACCGTGGCTGCGGGGCTGAGCCGTGCCCTGCAGTGGGTGGGTCGGAGCCGGCTGGAACCGGCCGTGTCCGGCATGGGGCAGCCCCGGCCTCTCCTCACAGAGGTCGCCCTGAAGCCCCCCTGCCAGCGCCTGGGCACCTACACCTGGTACAACTGTTTTCCTGTCTGTGTGTGAAAAAACCCTTAGTTACTTAGGTTACACGCAGATCTACAACAGACCATATTAATTCTTCCTTAAGCTTTTCATAAAAAGTCTGCTGGGACCAAAAGACACAAGGTAGTATTTGTCGTATGAAGTACTGAGGCATGTGAGATTACATAATTTCTAGAAGGGAAGCCTCCCGGTATTTTCGTATTCCGTATTAATGGTAAATAAACCAGAAAATAATGGTTTAAATTACAGTTAAAAATAATTATGTCAGGTATTAATAAAACAACAGCAAAATCACACAGAAATCCTACAGCTTTTAGTAATAAAGAGCATTGGAAAGCTGGAATAGATTGCCTGGAGAACTTGTGGAATTTCTGTCACTCAAAGTCCTCAAGAACCAGTTTGACACATACCTGTCAAGCGTGACATAAGCATAAATAGTCCTGCCTTAGGGCAGAGGGATGGACTAGATGACCTCCTGAGATCCCTTATAGCCTCCTCATTCTGTAATTAAATTCCCAGAGGTGTGCTCACACTGTCCTAACACACTCAGATTTTACTGAGTCCAGTTAAAAACAGCAGTGTGGGAAGAACTTTTTACGTAATCATAGACTAATACTAAGAATGCTAATTAAACAAAATTGATGGGGCACAGGTTCTAAGTTAGTCTATACAAGTGTACATCACATGTCTTTTGCTGAAGTTTAGGTATCTTAAAATCAAATGTTTATGTTCATTTGACCAGAAGGAGAACAGACATGAAAGCATTTCTTTCATCTGATGAGTATGGCGTTCAGCTGGGAGAGAAAAATACTGAAGCTATGCCCCCTGATTTCTTTCTGAGCCCCCTCCCTTGTTCCCTGATGACTGCCAAATGCAAATACAGGGACGTTACATCTACAATAGCAAAAAGAGGGTGTAAAGGAGCATTCCAAGTATCTGCTTGTCTGTGCAGCAGACTCTCCCAAACAACTCCTGGGTAAGGCTGTAGCTTGGGACCAGTCCGCAAACTGAATTTGAACATTATCCAATCTGTAAGATCCAATCATTCATCCATTGTTTCAGCACTGA
Source organism: Fulmarus glacialis (assembly GCF_000690835.1). NCBI lineage: Eukaryota > Metazoa > Chordata > Aves > Procellariiformes > Procellariidae > Fulmarus > Fulmarus glacialis. The sequence goes on along the minus strand of NW_009187086.1, from coordinate 44,813 downwards.
AAACTCTCATTTCCTCCATCAATTATATAGTGTCAATTTTAAAATGAAAATAAAGCTCAGTGCAAATAGGACTTGGACAGAAATTGCAGCATAAAAAAGCTCGCAGAGTGACTATTAGGTGCCTAACGATAGATGACTCCTCCATTATTAAAATGTGAAGTTCTTTGGTATCTATGTTTATGCTTTCCTTTTGCTAAAACGGACCTATATAAACAGTGGGGTGCCCAAGTCCTATTTAAACCAAAATGAGATCTAGAAACTGAAGAAAATATGTGCCTGCGTCCACAAAGGAGCTGGTGTAGATATGTTCTGAAGTTGCACTCTAAGTCTTGTTATGGGCAAAATGGAACCTATCAGACACACGGAAACAAGAACTCCTTGTCCATCCAATTAATATTTTAACAGTGTAATAGTCAACATTATCTAATTAATATGGAAAAGCATCACTGATAATATGGTTACAGTGCAATGTAGAACATCCTAATATCTCCCCCTTTGCTATGGTGTTAAGCTCTCACATAACGTTCCTCTGAATCCAAAGTTAACACACCTGTTTTTCCTTGAGCATGATTGGGGGTGCAAGGTTGCAACAAGTCAGTAGCATCCTGTGTTTTTTGCTAGGAGTATAATGCTCATAGTGGAGGCTTCTTCTAGTTATGCCAGCTTTTATCACACAGTTAAATTTTCATATACACATCTTTACGTTTTCTTTTACCAATCTGCTTCCTTCTTTTTGGTTCCCTGCTAACATCTGGAAGCTTCACAACAGCCTCCCCACTCTTAGCTGACAGAAAGGGCTACTGTTTTTTATGAAGTGACTGCCTGGGGGTGTCAGACATTTGCCATACGTAGTTTTCCCAGGGCTTCATTTACAACAGTCAGGCAATAGACAATTGGTCACTAGGGACTTCTTACAAGTTCAAACCAACTCAGTCCAAGGAAAGACCAAAAAAATAAAGTGAGACCCAGCACTATCAAGTCACTAAAATGTCTGGGATATTATACTAGCAGTGCCTTTATATGCCATTTCAGACTCACATTGAAGTTTCAGCTACTATTATGTTAAGATGCAGTATTAATAATTATTTCAGGTAATCTTTTTTGTTAGAGAACTGAGAGATCAATCACATTTTGAACAGTGAAGGTAAATAGTTTTCAAGGGTCATCAGCAGGCTTCTCTGATTAAAAAGTGTATATCTGAGGTGCCTTCATCCCTCCTGTTAAATCTGTTCCAGTGTAGTGGACAGAAAAGTGTGCAAGATTCATGGGGTCTTGACCTGAAAAAAGGAAAAACAAAGAAAGACCAAGCTTCTTAGAATTTACTGAACTCAGGTAGGAATGGGGAGTTCTGGCTTCTGTCCTTCAGTCTCAGCATTCCATTTTTTTATTCATCCACTGATTATTTCATGGAAAATGCAGAAATAGTCCAGAACAGAGACCCTGCTGTATAAAAGATGAAGGCTCTACCACTACTGAACATTAGAAAATAGATGAGAAACTTCATTTTCTGAATGACTTCATCCTAATCTCTTATGTCAGGTATGCTCTGTATGTTTATCACGGACAAGGGAAGTTAAGACTGTGTTTCTACATAAAAGAAAGTCAGACACTAGTCCTTATCCCTGAAACCAAGGTGTGTAAATTGACTTCTGTCTACACTGCTTGCAACAGAGTCAAGGTTATAACTTGCCCCCTCCACCTCACTTAAAGATTAGTTGTACATCAGGAATGTTATACAAGGCAGATCTGTTTTAGTGAAAGCTGTCAGAAGCAATCCAGACCAGAGATATGGAGTAAGGTAACATCTAAGCAGTGAGGATGCTCAAGACACAAGTGCTTGAATTAATTCCCTGGAAATTTTTCTTTTTGTAGAACATGCATATCTTCCAGTGACTCGGCTTAATTTACCAGAGTGGTAATCTGATATCTTATGCTATGTCAAAGGCAAATTCGCAGACACACAGGAAATATTTAGAAGATATTTGGCCCTATTTTGTACACCTAAACAGTTCTACTTTACTTTTTTTTTTTTTTTTTTATTTAGTAACTGTCTCTAAAAAACCCATCACACAGTATTAAAGCCTGTATTTATTAATAGAAGCTCTCCACTGTGACTGCTGTAGTTTTTCACGTTTCATGTGCATATGTTGTACAACTGGCCTAACTATCATAAAGATGTTATTTATCCTGTCTTCTAAGATTCTTTGACCCAAGACCCATAAAACTGTCATTTGCATATTTCTAATGTGAGAAATATGTTAAATAAATAAAACTAAATAAATAGTTCAATAGGAAGCAGAATCAAACTTTCAATTCATCAGCTAGAGAAAGATCTTTGCAGCTTAAGGTTTTCTTGGTGTGACCTTTTTTGTGTATGTGGTCACACTGGGATTGGCACAAGTCTTACAGAAAGTTTAAGTTCATCAGTCCAATGCAAGATTCAAAAAAAAAAAAAAGCATTTGACAAATATAATTATTAATAATAAAGGTATTTAAACATAGTCCAGCCTGTAGATAATCCACATTTAATTCAAACTTACACTGAATTCATTGAAGATTTTAAGATCAGAAAATGCTATCTCATATAGGCAGGGGGTGAATTCAATGCTGTATTGTCACAGATCAGATGGGATTTATTCAATAATTTCCTGAGTGCCAACATTGATGTAAATGATGATGTATACTATTGTCTTCATACAAAATTTCCATTTTTTCACTTCACATCAAAATTTGGATACTGCTTCATTTCTACTGTCAATGATTTTTTTTTTTCAGTGAAATTAATCAAATGGGGAACAAAATACTGCAACTGAATATTCTGAATATTCTTGAACTGAACTGAACTGAATGTTCTTGCTAAAACAATTTCACAAAAAACTTGACAGGATTTGGTTGTCTAAATAGAGGCATATAATGCCAGCTAAGGTGCCTTAGGTTATCTTCACAGGGCTTACAAACAAGACACCAGATCTACAGAAAATCTGCATGTTCCTGGAACAACAGTTGGAAGCCAGGTGTGATATCCTAAGCCATCTCAGGTGGCACCAACCACCCATGTTTTGTACCTGAGTTGAGCCTGTCAGGGAGGTCTAGGAGGCTGCTGATCTTATCCAACAGCAGACATATACATTCTGTCAGCTGAAAAGCTTCATTGACAACAGGGGTTTAATCACCTGCTCTCAATTTAGATACATATACTTTAGACCCCTACATCTGAATATCTGCATCTAGAGTATAATCTCACTGAACGTCATTCCATTTTACCCAACCAAAGAATGACTATACAAAAAAGGACAACAAAGCTGAACTAATAAAACTGATCAATCCAGTACTATTCACTTTTTAAAGAACATACACTAACATCTCTCCTCAACCTATTTCTAGTCCCATTTCTCAGCTTACAGGCAAATGAGCTAATATAGTCAATATAGATAATCTTCATAGACTATGTTATTTTATATTTTCGTTTTGGGTATCCCACGTAAATACTAACAGGAACTCAAGTATTTCAGACTAGAAATACACATTTGTCCATTTCCTTCAATAACTGAAAGCTGTTCTACAGCTGCTGCAGAAAAGTAAATGTCAAACTCTCAGAGGAAGTAGCGCTGTAAGAAGGGCCTTTCTTATTTTTTCTTAGGAAATTTTCTGTTGGTATAAAATACATTCCTGGTAATGAAACATGGAGCACTGCAGCGTATTCGGGAGCTGGAAGAGCTGAGCTCGGTCTTTGCTTCAGTGAATGTCTATTCAAGCAGAGTGGATCTTCATCAAAAACGAAGAGCTGGGAAATTTCTCCTGGTAGCAAATCCCCATGAAATGAAAGGTATGGTTACAAATATCTTCTGGTAATGAAAGAAGCTGACTCCAGGAATTTCATCTGCTGGTGAGTGTGCTTTGCTTTTCCAAAGGTAGTTAAAAAAATCTAATAATGTTACCTCAGCCTTCATTCCCTAATAAACACCCCCACAAAATCAAAATGTGACCAAAAATACTTGCAAATATTTACCAGAATTAGATAATTAATTTCACTAAAATTAATAAAATCTGCATTTCTTCTTCTTCAATTTGAGTATTTATTAAATAATTTCTTTCAGACCTAATGTCTTGCATGTATGTCATAAAATATTTCAGCTGACTCTGTGTTATATGCTTTAGGTCTTACATACTGACAAATATTTTCCAACACAACAATAAAAATGTTCTCTGAAAATCCGAAGAGGAATTATGAATAAATATTGATATACTTGCACTTGGCTGATAGCTGAAAATACTCTTTGGAAAATAGCACCTCGGGAAAAAAATCACTACTGATCTTCTCTATCACTGAATGGTATTTCAGTGCTTCATTGAATTCTCCTATCTGTTTACATCTCTGAACCTATTCTGTGGTTTTTTATTTGTTTTAACTTTAGATTATGTAATTTCTAAGCACAAAAAAAATTATTGTTTTCCTATGGTATATTACAATCAGCAGACTTGGAATGTGTCATTTTTCAGTGACAGAAGGAACTTCTGTAAAAATAATACTCTCAAATGAAAAGGTATATCAAGTAGGAGCAGGAAAATGGTGCCATCATTCTCCTTAAGCATTTTTTATTTAATTTGTAGAATTAGCAGGACATTCATAAAATATTGTATCCAGATCTGTTGGTTACACCAAAAAAAGTGCTTAAAACTGGAAATTATTCATAAAAGAGTTACAAGAGTCTTATGAAGTCTGAAAATTTACATTATTTATCAAAACTTTGATGGGAATATCATAGCTATTCATTTAGAATCAAGATTACATTTTTATAAAAATGTTCTAGATGAAGAATTATGATTTATTTCAGAGATTATATTTATTGGTTCGCCTGTGTTATAAAAAGAATGAGAACAGCAGATTCTAACAGTACCATCTGGCTGTAAACCTATGAACTAAGCAGCAGGCCACTTTTTTTTTTTTTAATGTATGTATTAATCAATTAACAGCTACCTGCTATATACAATATGTATGCATACAGTATCCTACAGCAAACAAGGATCTTCCATTAGCTGAAGCCATAAGGATCATTCACTTGGCACTGAATTCTGCAGTACTTCCTGACTCAATGCTCAAATTCATTCCAGCTCTGGACACTTAAATTTGACTGCAGGTTTGATAAATACTTTAAGCTGATTCACCTGCAACCTGGCATCAAAAGGATCCTGTTCCCATCTTGTGAACTCAGATCAACTAAATAACTGTCTAGAGATGCCTTACTCTCCACTGTTGGTAGAGAAAACATACGGTAGTTACAATTCTACTCAACACACAAGAAATATGGGAAAACACGAGGAAACTCTACACTTAAGAAATACTATTGCAAATTATTTTCTACAATAGTGTGATTTAACAAATAGAAACAGTACAAAATATGTATTTAATTGTATCTTCTAATAAAACAATATCTCATTTCAGCCATAGTGTAGAAACTATTCCATTAGTATCTTAGTATCTAGCCAATTACAGACTACCAGCAGAAATCTGATATCTATCATATTTTGATTTTAGAACTCTCATTGAGTTATGCAGGGAGGGTTAAAAAATAATCTTTTACTCTAATTGAGAGTCAAACTTTCTGACTTATTTGTTGTCAGTAATAGAATGAAGAAGACTGAGTAGACCTGTAGATTTAATTAAATGTCTAGTACTCATGAGTTGGTAATGGATACATAAGAATTGTCTTTAGAGACCTGCTGTTACTGAACTTTAAACAATATTATAAATTTTCACTTTTAAAAGTAAGACTTTATAAAAAAAACCCAACTAATTTTATTTTCGTAAGTTACCTATTAAAGCTGCTTTTGTTAAATTTCTCAAAATACAGAGGTCTTTTACTGCACTGCCTGCAAACAGATTTTTTTTCCTACACCAAGAAAAGGAGTTGGACTTTACAGAAGAGACAGGTAGTGTATAGTTTTAACAGATCATTCAGAAATGTCCCAACACAACCCTCTTTGATGGACTGACTTCTTCTACGAGCACATCAAAATTTTTCCAAATACTCCTGACCTTTACAGTCAGATTTTCTTTAACAATATAAATTACAAGTTAAACCAAGAAAACTCAGATCTTCTGGGCAAGAGATATTCAATCAAAAGGTCTGAATACAAACCCACTAGTGCCATTTAATGCTTTCTGCATTAAAATAAGTATTTTAAGACTGGTTATAAATTCAGCGCTAAATTTTGTTAAAATCTGGGATTGTTTTTGTTAGTCCTCTTTGTCCCCACGTTGTTGCACTATTAATTAAATAAATTAAATCACACACTACATAGTAAGGCAAAATTCAGAGAGGAAAGTGTTCTCAGACCTACAAGTTCCAAATTCTTACACCACCTAGCTTTGACTTTAGAAGTCCTAATTTTGAGATGTTGATAGTTTTGTTGGGTTTTTTTTTCCCTCTTCTTTTACATCTCTCAAAGCTAATTATAAAGAGATTTGTTAAGATCTCTGAACAGTTTTGAATTTGACCCACAGGAATTTATTACGGTTTTTGAGCTGAATACACCTGCCAACACAGCTGCACTGAGCAGATTCCAGGAAAAAGTATCTTTCTGTTTTGATCTATTTTGCTGATTCGAAAGTTTTCTCATTTTGGAGATGAAATGATTGCGATTTATCATAAATTGTAACCTTTTAATAAGTGAAAGATAAGGCACACTTCTGAACTAATTTGACAATGTATTTCATGATGGTTACCTATATACCTTGGGATAATATCTAAGGAGTGAAAATTGTTATATGTTGACAAATGGAAAACTTTTGGGAATCAAATTCTAAACCTAATTAAAGTTTGAAAACAGGACAATTTGAACTTCTAACTACAGAATCTAGTTAATTAAAATACAAGAGCACATAAAATCACAGCCATTTTAGAATACTGAAGTGCATGATTAAAACTTAGTAAGCTGCTTGGGTTTTATAGATTAATTAATATAAATGATAAATCTAATGTATTTCTTTGCACGTAGAAAATAGAGCCACACTCAAAGTACTAGCACAAAATAATGTCCAGTAGACAAAATAATAATAAACTCTCTAAAACAATTTGGAGCAGTCAATTAGATATTCATGGGTATACTATCAAAATGAAGTAGTTGATAATAATGAAGGTATTTTATCAGTAATTACTGTAATTTGTTTGCCCATCATTTGTTCAGTTTCTCATGCAAAATGACTTGTTTTGATTAGGTCTAATTAAAATTGCAACATAGGAAGCAACTCACTTAACTTTCATTACTTATATAGTACATTCTGCTATGCAATTTCACTTAAGAAAAGAGTACAAAAGCTGTTGGATAATAAAATAAAGTTTTTATGATACTCTGATAAGTGTAATAGAGATCTGAGACTGTGAACAACAGTGGACAACAGGAAATTTGAACAGTCTTCTCCATAATACACCAAATTGACCACCTCAGGAAAGGCATATTAAGATTTTATTGAAGTTGTATTTAACTTACTGCAAAGAGAAGATGATAGAGTAAATAAAAAGAAGAATCATACTTGCCTGCTTCATAATTAAATTGTTCCTTTGTCAGGAAAGATCTGAACAGTTTTAACAAATTCAGCAACAACAAGAGGACTCATAGAATCATAGAATAATTCTGGATGGAAAGGACCTCTGGAGGCCATCTGCTCCAACTCCCTGTTGAAAGAAGAGCTAGTTGGATGAGGTTGCTCAGACCCATGAGGGTTGAAGATCCCACAACCTCTCTGGGCAACCTCTTCCAGTATTTGACCACCCTCACTGTAAAGAACTGTTTCCTTGTATCTAATCAGAATTTCCCATGTTCTAACTTGGTCCTATCATTGTGTACCTCCTACAAAAGGTTAGGTTCATCTTATCTGTATCCTTTAACAGGTAACTGTTGACAGCAATAAGGTCTCCCCTGACCTTCTATTCTCCAAGCTGAAAAAACTCAGACCTTTCAGCCTTTCCTCATATGCCATGTGCTCCAGTCACCATCTCCAGCCCAGCTTGTAGCCTGTGCTGGACTACTCTGTTTCAATATCCTTCTTATGCTGGGGAGCCCAGAACTAGACACAGTACTCCAGATGTGGTCTCACCAGTGCTAAATAAAGGGGAAGGTTCATTGCCTGCCGGCTACATTCTTCCTAATACAACCCAGGATGCAGTTGGCATTCTTCAATGCCAGGGCACACTGATGACCTGCCCAACTTGTCTAATGGGACCCCCAGGTCTGTTTAGGCAAAGCTGCTTCCTAGACAATATCAGCCCCCAGCCTGTACTGCTGCTTGGGTTTATCTCTCCCTTTGGTGCAGGACTTTGCATTTGCTTTTGTTAATCTTCATGGAGGTACTGTTAGCCCATTTCTCTGGGCTGTTGAGGTTCCCTGAAGAGTAGCTCTGCTTTCCATCATATTGACTGTTCCTTCAAAAGTGGTGTCATCTGTAAACTTGCTAAAAGTGCATTTCCTCCCATCATCATGGTCATTAAAGACACTACAAAATATTGGTCCTAGCATTGATCCCTGATGAATGTCACTTGTTACTGGCTGTCAGCTGGACTTCCCCTCAAAGTTTGCAACTCTGAGTCCACCTATTTTATCACCCACATATCCAGCCCATATCTCGCCAATTTGATGAAAAGGTGGCTATGGAAGAGTGTGTCAAAGACCATGTTAAAGCCTAGGCACACAGCATCCACTGTCTTCCCCTTATCCACAGCACCATGGTAAATAGATGGATGAACGGAATAATGGGTTGAAAATAGGAAATAACTACAGGTGGATGGTACGATTCCAGACATCATTTTGGTGTGGACTATTCGCGGGGGGGCGGGGGGAGAAGAAAAGATCATTTGTTACCCAGTGACCGATTTTTTTCTTTCAGAATTAAAAAAGACAAGCGAAGAGCCAAAGATAAAAATGAAATAAAAAACAAGTGTCAGCAATGGTTGCCTTCCAACCTTAAGGCAAGCCTAATATTTTTACAAAGACAGAAAAATTAAGTCTAGTTTTTCCACTGTTTTCTCTACGTTGCTTTAAAGGCTGACATAGAAAACAATGTTTATAAATAAGGCTTGAGCATTTGCAAGGAGAAATTAAGAAAAAAAATGAATTAATTTTGAACTGTTGTGTGCTAGGTCAAAACTAAGTGTCAGTATATGTTATAGAGTGATTCATCAGGAAATTATTTGATCTTAAAGAGTAATGTAAAATCAGGCTACGTGAACAGAAAACAGAAGGGTTTTGGGGTTTTTTTTGTATCTGAGTCAGAGCTCTTCACAGGGCAAGTAGTTTATCTACATTTTCAAAGTTTAAAAAGGGACTTTTTTATTAAGATCTAGATGCTTTTACAAATACCTTTTTTAAGAGCTTAAAGAATCTTACTAAACTGAATTTTCTTTTTAAAAAAAAAGCAAATAAACAAAAACCCCACCTTAGTTCTGGAAAACAAAAGTGGGGTACAATTCTCTTAGAGTTAAATTCAGAACATAAACCTCTTTAAAGAGCATTATGGCTAATACATCTAACACCACAAATTCAGTAATCAAATAGAGTCATGCTATCTCTAAATAGCTGTAGAAAAAGTTGTTTGAGATTAATATATTCATCAACAAAACTTTTAAACAATGTATAGCTGTGGTAAATCATCAGATGCAAGTTTAAGAACTTAGGTAAACATGGATTCTGATGGGGAAAAAGGAGCAGATCTTTACCATAAACATTAGAAAAAGACATTGAAAGTGTCGCAAAGTCATCATCAGAGAACACTTAGCAACAACTTCCAGTTTATCAGTGGTAGAAACATTAAGTAACAATAAATTCCTTCTCTCAGTCTTGCTTTACAGTCCAGGAGATTTAAATGCCATCCTGGGCCAAACCAAACCCTCTGTGGACCCCTCTGCTGGCATCTCAGCAGCTCAGCTTTGAGTCAGCTCTCTGTTTCAGGCGAATGCTCTTTTCCTCTCAGGAGCCTTCCATTGTTCATTTCTATTGCTAGGTCTCTACTTAGTGGTGTTCTCATTCCCTTCCTGCCCCCAGTTGTTACTCCACACTTTTTTCCCAGATGGCCATGTTCAGCTGTGTTTGCAAAAGGAACCAGTTTTCCCTTCTCCAGAAGGTCCCAGCAGACTGCAGCAGCTGGGACAAGGCAGACAGGCATTCCCTGCTCTCCTCTGCTGCCTCATTATAGTCCTTTTCAAGAAAGCCTATAGTGAACAAATCAAGTCCATGTACAATACACTGAAAATTAGTCTGTCTTGTATCTGTAGTTTAATTCCCTTTAGGCAGTGAATATAAGTAGCAGAAGGACTCCTATATTCTAGTTGAGTGCTCTGATCATTGAGTTATTTGATAAAGGGAGGACACTATGGTTTCATTAAAAATGTTTGCTTTTAGTGCCTCCTGTTGTAAAGTTCAGAACTTCAAAGGGAGGCACTCCCTGCAACTAAAATGTCTAATTTTCATAGTGAATGTGGTTTCAAACTTCTCTGTTGTTTACTGTTTGACTAGCTGATGCAGTAAGTTTAAGAAAAAAAAAATATTGGAAACTGGAAATTCGTCACACCCAGCTAATTTTAACTCCGTTACAGTGCCTACTATGTAATTTAGTCTCAGTCAGAAGATTACAATAAGCCACATATGCTTGATTGAAATAAATGCCATATGTATATTACTGTACAAATTTATGTAGAATAGTTCAGAAGATGAATCATATAGTAGAAAAACAGGCACACTGAGAGTTTGTATAGACAAGATGGGCTGAGCTTATATAACAAATATCTTGTCTAGGATTTTTAGCTTTTAAGATGCAATACTGGACATAAGAATTCATATCTTTAGTGGTCTGTTGTTTGTCTTTAGTGGCCCAGTGTTGATGAGCTATAAACAATGCTATATCGTGTATTAAAGCACAAATTTGAAATAAAACACTTTTTATTGTTCTTCTACATTCAAATCTCAACTGTTCACCAGTTTAACTGGTTGAATTTGACCAGTATATGGGTTAAATAGATGGTTGGATGTGCGGAACTATGTGAATAAAAGTTCATTTTAAAAAGAAAAGATTAGCTGGAAAGGGAGAAAGTGTGTATAAAGCCATTCTTTTTCAGTAACAGACCTGTTGCTTAGCTTGTTTCATCTTTAGTCCTTGGTAGTGTGATTGTTAGTTAGCCAGTCCAGTACACGAGGTGATACCAGGTCTCAAAATATGATGTGTTTATTTATGTCTACATAATATGGAAGGATTAGCCATACTGTGTACAGAGCAAATAAGGAGGGAAAAAAATAAGTCTGAGGGGAAAAAAGAAAAAAAAAAACAACACAAACCTCTTGTCAAACACCCTGGAAGATTTCACAGGAAAGACTGCATAAAAGTTATAGACTTCAACCAAAAGAGCTTGTATCCATATCCTTAGTGGAGATAACACTTAAGGCAATATCCTTTCAGAGGTGACTTACCAGGGAAATACAGCAAGTCAGATGAATTAGGAACAGATGAAAAGAAAGCATTTTTATTTAATCTTAGCATAGGAAAGTTATGGACGTTTTTTGTCTCCTTCCTTCAGCTATTTCTTTTATAAATATCTGCAGTGGTGGTGTCTACTTTAGGTGGTGCGAATAATCTGCTTTTATTTGTATTTTCTCTTGATATGGCTGGAGATCAGATGGCTTTAAAGATAACTATAAACCAGACAGTAGTTGCCCAGGCATATATGACTATAAACCACTGAAAAACCTGCCTCAGCTCCCATCATGTTCTACAAAGTTTTGATAGGGTAAACACGGAAATCGCATCTAAAGCTCTGTAAACCTGATGAAGAGGTGGTCTGTACATTACAGATATCAGGAGAAGTAGGAGGATCTCCTAGTGAACATTGTTAATGAGGAAGGCTGTTTGACATACAGAAGATACTGGGGAGCTTGCATAAATCCCAAGACAATGTCTTCTATGAACTTAAGCTGCAGGTTCTACAAACATAGGCTGAGAATGTGGTCACAAGGAGCACTCCCATCCCTGGTCAGCCATTAGCACCCCTGTAACATCCCCCTTGTATGAACACAATGAGCCGTGCAGCTACATGGAAGCCCAAGACTGGTAAATGTTAAAACTCCCCACCCACAGAGAAAAGGAAGCTGCCCTAGACTTATTCCTGGAGCAATAGGTCAAATCATTAGTTGTCACTTGGATCATGTTGCTGTTCTAGCTCACCTGAGTGTTTCTGATAGCACTAAGGAGGAAGGTAAACTGTGGCAGACCAAGTTTTTGGATGTTTTGGGCAGCTAGGGAATTGTATCTTTTTTATCCTCCTGGACCTGCTGACTTTGAGACTTCTTGGGACAGTTATCTCACTTCATGAATAAGAAGCTAGATTGGAACTTATAAACTCTGTTCCTTGTAGCTGTATCCACACCAAAGAGTTCATTTAAAGTGAGAATGCATGTACAAATAGATATGATAGGGTGTAGCCGCAAAAGCCTTGCAAATATGAAAATAGGTGAATTTCAGTTATTCTAATTTTAATTGTTTTGTATATTTTGTACAGAGGGATTTTTTGCTGGTTTTTTCCTTTGTTTTCAGTGCAACACAATCAGAATTCTGATACATAAAATATTTTCTGAACTAAATGCTCTATTAACTCTCCTCTAGAAACAAATCAGTGTTCATTCCAAACATCACCTGCAGTAAGAAGATTTAATATCCATTCTAATAACTTAACACAAAAACAGCTATACACATTCCCACTGACTTTCTGATGGTGATAGTTTCATAAACACAGAGGGAACACACACATGTGGATGTTCTCTCTTAATGTAATCTCAATTTATTGGTGATGGAGAGGATGATTCAGGGATGAGCAATTGGCTTCTCCCCATCTCCTGAGAGTAGAATGTTTGAGCTCTCCAAATGTAAAAATACCTCTTCACCTTTTCAGGAAATGAGAGCAAAAATTTACTGTTTCTCATCCCATTAATGTTCTTTCTCTTACTTACATTCCACACTGCTGTTGGATGGCAATAGTTTAGTAGCTTTCACAGAAATTGTTTCTGATATACGTCCACGTACATACATGGAAAACAGCACTAATTATATAAAGGGTTATCATATATGTAAATTCCTAAAGGACCTGTGTTTTGCTGTGTTCCAGGCAGACCCTGAAGTAATCCAGACTGGATTTTGTGTTGATAAGCCTTCCTTCTTCTTAGTTAGCTGACTTTTAATATCACTTGGAGGCCACAACAAGGTCCATCACTACTTTAGACATTTTGTAAATACCTAATAACAAAGAGGATATAAACAGAAAGAAAAAAAAAAAAATCAAAATCAACAAAGGTCAGTGTAGTGATGAAGTGCAGAAGTTAGTTGTTTCTTCTGAGTTTGGGGCAGACTGGTTCAAATATGACATTTTCATTCAGCCCTACTTGGAAATACTATTTAAAA
>NW_009187086.1:14688-31319 GCF_000690835.1 Fulmarus glacialis | reverse complement strand
GGAAATAGTACAATAGAATTTTAAATTATTCCTAGAAACCTACAAAATATTTTATTTACCAAAGTTCTGTAAAACATTAGATCTAGTTTAGAGCCTAGAAGGCCCTTCTTTTTACAGTTTATTTTTTGTCCTGTCTTTTTTTTTTTTTTCCCTTAAGTATATTTTTGAATAAAGGTAAATCATAATGTTTATTCTGTTCTTCAGGAAGAGACCAGCAAGAAAGGGGCACCTCTGCTTCTTAAAAAAATCACATTGACAAACTATTTTCAGCACTTATTCTCCTGGATATGTCTTTGCCTCTTGGCGGTTTTCCCAAAGTACTTGCACAGATATTCCTGTTTGAAGACCTTGGTATAGGTATTTATTCATGGGAGTTTGCAACTTCAGTCAATTGGTGTACGTGTTGCAAGAGTGGAGGCCATTTACTGCTCCTGAGCCTATAGACAAAGTTCAGAAGAGTCTGCAGTAGAGAATAGGTAGTATTACCTGTGTTCAGGACAAGGCATCTTTGTCTGGTCCTTGAACTTCTTTGCAAACGATGTTTGGAGTCTGAGTGCCATAAGTTGATCTGAAGAGGGGAAAAAAAAAGAGTGGCGATAACCCATTATTAAATATTTAAAAAGGATGTTTCGTCCGTCATGAATTGGGTAACATCCTGGCTGGACTGGTTATTCATTAGGTGACCTGCCATACTCTGATCTGTGGTATCCTGAGTAATCTTATTAAGACATTTGTGCTGTACTGGTTTTGAGTAGTAATCTTAGTAATCTTCTATAAGTAGATTGGGTCCTATTCAGTGGATGAGGTTTTGAGTCTAAAAATACATTTTTATTTATTAAATGACAAGAAAATCAGGACTTATTTTCTTATGTAATCATGTATCTTTTAAATTCACAGTTTCAACACTTAAATTTTAACGTCTGTGCTGATAATTCTAATTTTAAACAGATGACTAATGCATCTAGTTTTATGAAGATCTGATAATTACATATTAAGACTTACTGAAAAATGAAGCTCATTTTTTATAATTATAACTCTGAGGATTGGTTGTGGGGCCTCCCTCTTGGATTCTTCACAATAGCTTAATTCCATGGTTTCCATTTGGAAATATATACATCAGTAGCTTTTTCTCTGAACTGCCTAACTCAAAATTGTATTTGCTTGGAATATACAAAAAAATGACTCTTTTTCAGTTAATAGGACAGTAATATAAATGTTTTTTATCCATGTTATCTACTTAATAAATCTATGTTTTTGTGGTTTTTTTTGTTTGTTTGTTTGAGCGTTTTCTCTAATTGTTTCAGTATTTTGTGTAGGTTTGCCTTAGCTCACCTGTTACCATTTCCTAGATGAAATGCTAATTAACCTTCCCCTAATAATCCCTTTAGAAAATTCCCATTGTGGGTGCTCATGGATGGTAAAGTCTGGTTTATCATTCAACTCAATATATCTTTTTAATTTCATCCTTAATTTCATCCACCACCAAGGGAGACTTCAAATTAAAATTATTAAACTGTCTGTCAATTAACAGAAATGTTTGAATAATTTGTCTTGTACCCAAACTGATAGGTACGTGCTCTCATTAGATGATTGTTCTTCATGCTAGACCAATACACTATGTTGAAACAGCTCATTTGTATGTCAACACACTTTGAAATCTTGTCCATGATGGGTACATGCCCCAATAAGCAGGGTGGTATCCAGCTTCCAATTTAGCTTCAGGGACACAGACTTCCATGCTACTTGGATTGAATGATCATATCCATACTGGAAACTGGCAAGTACAACTGGTATAAAGTATAACCACTAAAAAATTACTTGTCTCAACTGATAAATCCAACTTATCTCAGGCCTGTCCTCACTGTTTCTTGAAAGCATTTGGGTGACAAATTTATGGTAAGTGCTTACTCATAATGCAGTGTTTGGAAGGGAATATCAAAGGATCTGTACTTTTTCTATATAAAATGTATAAACAAATGCCAGTGAGCTTTGTAATACTGTTAAAAAATCAAAGCAAATAGAAGGCCAGTCACAGATGTTCCACACAGAGGAACATTCTTCCTTTTCTACCAAGCATGTGGGACAGGGACAAGTTTCAAAATCGTAATCTGTTTTTGGTGTGACTCTTGAAAAGTTGATAATGTGGTTTCACTATAGTGTTTCAATGTGTTAAACTTTAACCTACTCTGTAAGGAAAAGGCTTTTAACTGACTAAAACTGCAGCAATTGCAATACATCCATTGAATAGGAGGATTTTTTTTTTTTTTTTTTAAATTAGTTTTCAGGTGGAGGTCACTATCTCTTAGCTGGAAGTTAATGTTTGGCAATAATACCTGGTTGCAATGCAATTAAAATCACTCTGCATAAACAACTACTGCAATGAGGCTTTAACTGAAACTTTTTTCTTCTTTTTTTTTTCTTTTTTTTTTTTCTTTTTGCTGGTGTCAGGTTCAAAGTTATAGCTGTACACTGAACTTTAGGAATTGATTTGTACAACACATCCAGAGACTTTGATTGTAAAAGCAGATAAGCATCTCGGTCCTCCAGTGTCTGACAGTAGAAAAATATCCAAAAAGCAATCAAACTGCTATCTTTATGTGTGTCAACACTCAGATTCAAATATTAAAGACAGGGAAGAGTATACTTACTCTGCACTGGTGTTGTCACAGAGAGAGACAAAGTGAAATTCCAACTTCCTGCGGTATATGTGAAAAAGGGTTAGGAATTTGTTGACAGAAGTTGCTTAAAAATATTTTTTAGCAGCATAGCCAGACTTACTAACAACCTTTGAACAGAGACGCCCTGGACCCACAGGCAATGGTTCCACTGCAAGCTTGACTTCTCCATAGTGTCAGGCCTCTGTGTACAACTATTCTTCCCAAGGGGGTTGCTGTTTTCACTATTTATTTTTTTCTAACTTAGATGGTTTCCCTTAGCCAGCAATGGCCTTGTTGCTCACATCACACAGGCTGGTTGCTTTGACTGGCATGCACACAGCAGCGGGTCTTGTCCCTTGAGACTCCCAGACCCCATAATCTCTCTAGCATCTGACCAGGATTCCCTGGTCCCTCCGATAACCAGTTCCTCCCATGGCTTCACCCTCAGAGACTCACCCCTCCACCCCTGGCTCCCAGGTCACTTTACCTACTTGCCGGCTAGTCTGGCTTGCCCTTCGCTAGCTCTCACTCCCTCATTTGCACACCCTCTCTTGCTCCAGTCGCTGACACCACTGACACACGGCTCTGACCCCTGGTCTGACTCCATTTGCTGGCACTTAAACCCCCCATACACACACATGCACACTAAACAGAGAGTCCCTAACCCAGGAAAATAGTTAGAAATGGAGTTTAATAAGAAGATAGGATGGCCTGCACTGATCAGATGCAGGGCATATCCATACAAGTGTACCCACCAGCCAACTGTTTACAGCCAACTGACCCTTTTTGTACCCTTATCCCTCCATTTCCCCATGCTTGTTCCTCCCCAGATCACCTAGAGATGTCCCTTTTCCTTCCTTTGATTCCTCCCCTACACATCCCAAAATAAACCTTATGCAATCCCACAATGTGTCCCACACCCCCAGGTAGCAAAACCCCCTCAAGCCCAAAAGGTGCTCTAGTGTATACTCATCTTGATGGGTGTCACACCTGGACCATGGAGCTGAGGATTTCCTGGGACAGCCGTGGGAGGGATCTGGACTGGGTGTCCCTTCCTCTGAGCCCTTAATTTTTGTTTTCGCCTGCCTTTGTGTCCCTGTGCTTCTCTGGGCTTTTGCAGATGGGCCTTTGACAGGCTGATGGCATCTTTGATAGGCTGATGGAGCCTTTGATGGGACTCGGAGTAGCCCAAGAGAGTATTATTTGGGCTGCGTCTCTTGCTGTTGCTTCTTTGTACTCCTTTGTGGGTGTGCAAATGAGCTTTCATTACATAACCTAACTTATTTAATTCGGACAAAGGCTGCCCACCCAAACTTAGTGTCAAGTTAACATAATAAAAGGATATGGGGAATACAAGTTTCTTTTATAAACATCTTATGAATAACCAGAAAGCTAGATATCAGACAGCTGTTAGCAATATGTAATCTGACTGACTATTCTTATTAGCTTTGGTTTATAAGGCACTATGTTTCAAAAAATCACTAGTATTTTTTTTTTTTTTTTTTTACAATTTCTACCTATATTTATACCTCATAAATCCCCAATTACATTGTCATTAACTGCCTTTTTAATTTTAGGGTATGTCTCTTAGTATGAAGTACATAAAGAACAAAGGTCAGATAATTTGTCCAGGATCTGGAGGAACACAAAAAGTAATTTAGAATGACAACATAAGCACTTAGCACGCACCTAAATTGCAGGCATTGAAAGAGACAGGCCTCCCAATACAAGTAACAAAATATTCTGCATGGACAACAGAAATAGGTAAGTGTGTTTTTGAAGGGGGGTGGAGGGAGGCAGATCCTATCTACTAAAGGTATTAACATGAAACCCTCCACAACTAAAGGTATTTACATGAAACCCAGGGATCTTTTTGTTTCACTCCATCCGTAGAATAATGTTTTAGAGTGGCTAAGTAGGTCCTACTTGTCCATCCCGTTGTGAAACAGAGACAGTCTATTTTCCAAGGGTTCTTGTCCCTCAGATGCTCAAAGCCAAACCTTTCACCCTGATTCCTTATGTTCTTCCATTTTCCTTGTGAAGGAATTAATGGAGCAGGAGGCAATATTAATGGAGAATATTACACTTCCTCCTTAAGGAGGAACTGAATGAAGATGATGTAGAACTGTTGGATTCTTCTGTAGCTTACATTCTTGGATGATAAGAAGATCTGCCTTAGGCATCCTTCACAAGAAATGGAAGGTACATGTCTGATGTGCTTTGCCAGTTCAGAGCTAAGGAACAATAAAAAAACCTAGAATTAAAGAAACAGTACTTGATGCATTCACTCACTCACTTTAAACACCATCAGCTGCAAAAGTATGTTGCTGACCAACTTTTGGAAAATAATCCTTTCCTTGCCTTGCTTTGCCTTGGAGTTGACAGTTTCCTCAGGAAGAACCAGGAGAGAGAATGAAGGATTATGATGAACAGGCAGTATCCCAAGGTCCTCACTAAGACTGATACAATTTTCATGGTAGGATTTTTTCCTCCTCAGTCTTAAACCCAGCTAAGGGTCTTTTGGTATGTTTTGTATCAGACTGTTTCCTTCTTGTTGGCTCCCAGTTAAAGTTTGAAATTGTTCAATTTACCAGCCTCAGTTAAAAAAAAGGGCTATTGCTTGCTAGGGGCATTATTTGAGGGCAGCCAAGGGGTGTCAAACCTTTATGCCACACGATATTCTCAGGGCTTCAGCTACAACAGATTGGCAATAGCCACTTGATCTCTAGGGGACTGTTACAAGCTGAAAGCAGCTTAGGCCAGAGCAAGAACAGACAAGTGCCAGAGGCCCTGTCCTAACAGGTCAACAAAGACTGGAATCCTCTAGTAGTAATGTCAAAAATCAGATACACTCGGCTATACCTTTATTTTAAACTTGAATCGGTTAACTGTTCTGTAATAGTCTGAAAGGTGTTCCAGAAGATGCTGTGCATTGCTGTGTGTTTGTTTTTTTCCCTCCTCAGAGCTAAGCTATGTGCTTTTCTGATACCAGAGTGCCCCCTCTGTTCATGAGGTATCAGTCTGCTGTCAGGCATTTTGATACAGAAATGCAAAGCATCCTTTCATTAATAAACTTGCTAGAATACGGAATTTGAGTACATGGGGAGACTTTTACTGAGAAACCCTTGGAGAAAAACAGCTGAGTTAACTTTTGGCAAGCCTGACTCAGTTGCTCTGTACTGCTCACGTCCAAACCAATTTTCCCAGTAGAAGAAATAGTCCATGTGTGCCAAGATCCGTCAGAGAGCAAACCAATACATGGGCAAATATGGATAATTGAGGGCCAAACTTGAATATGTGCTTAAACTGGAGTAAAGAGAATAGTTTAGCCCTGGCCTGGTGGACTCTGAGACTCAGTTTCTCTTTTACTGCATGGCTACCTTAGTCACTGAGCCATCAGATCCTTTGGGACATAAAAGGTTTGTAGGATGCAAATTTTTTTGATGGAGGTTTAGAATATTTTATGGTTCTGTTTGCTTGCAAGTATTCTAGATAATGTGTGACCACATTATTAAGGACACCATAAACTTTTCATCCTAAGTTCATTGCTGATTTTCCCTATGTAGGTCTTTTAGACTAGCTTTCAGCATCAGGGTGAACTTCAGGCAATATGCCCAATATACAGCACATTTATTATATGAACTGAAAAAGACCAATGCATTTGCAGACCAAAAATACATTCGGAAGGAGTTATAGATGTGAATAAAAATATCAATAAATGAAGGGTTGTAAATATTCTAGAATTGCAGCAGTAGTTTGCAAAGCAGGATTTCTAAAGGACAGGAAATTTAGAGTAAAAGCAACAGAGAAAGCAATAACAATCAGGAAGAGAAACACAAATGGAGAATTAATACTGTGTAACACAAAATACTTTTCAGCAGTTACAGCTGGTGACCAAATGAAGATGGCTGGCACTGGGAATTACCTAACTCTGCCAAAAATAATTATTCCTGATTTTCCCTTTCCTTCTACCCAGTACACACAGAAAATCACATCTCTCAGATGAAATCAGTCAACCAGCTAAACAAGCCTGGTCTCTTTCTCAGTACAAATCCCCCAAATGAGCAGGCAGCCTCTAACCTTCTGCTCTCCAATTACTGACCTCTTCCCCATTTTACCTTTTCACCCCTTTTAACAATATCCCAAGCCTCACATATAGCTCAATTCTTGCTGTTGGTTTTGAAAACTGCTAGAAAACTTCTTTGTCTTTTCCCTCTGGGGCTTCTGGAGTTACTCCTGAAGTGCAAATAGAACACTGTTATATTGCATTCAGCAAACCAGGAGGTAAATCTGCTTTTAGCTGCAAAGAGCACCAAAAAGGCTGCTTGTTAACCTGCTCAGAATATTCTTTTTTTTAAGTGGAAGAGTCAGAGGTCAGAGTCTACCAGCCTTTCTGTTTCTTCTTTGGTTGAATTCTGATACTGAAGGAATGGAGATTTTTATTTCTTTTTTCTTAGGTGTTTTTTATTCTAGAGTTTTTTAATAACAAAATTATTCCAATAACATAGCTCTGGTGGTAGCCTTACTTACCAGTTTTACAGATTTTGTTGGCAGAGGAATCAGAAAATCTTTTCAAAGCTCTGCTTTTACATCAGAGAGGTTAATCGTAATGCAGATAGAACACACTTAACCTCCTCTTAGCTGTTCTAGACACAGTGAAAGCTCCTGTCGTATGGCAAAAGTACAACCATATTCTTCCTCTCAATTTTTTCATGGAAATGGCTGGATTAGGCCCATATCAATTGCTATTTCCTTTCTATTGTGAGATTGGTATTAAGAAAAAGAAACACCTCTTTACGTCTCTACCCATTCCCCTGTACTACAAAAATGCAGAGGTGATTCCAAAGGAACCCAGAGAAGGAGCCTTCTGCAAGCATCTGGTGGAGAGAAGGTTACGTTAAATAGACCAATAAGCACATTTATTTTATCTGTTTTTATTTTGTGTGTTTGAAAAAGGTGCCAAATTTGAAATGGGAAAAAAAGTCCTAATTGCAATGAAGTATAAAAATAAACAGTGCCTAAACATGAGTGTGTGATTAACCTTATTTAAGGCAATAGGTTCCAGTCCTGGAAAAGACAAAAGTTGTTACTTAAAAGGAAGAGGAAAGATGAGGAGGAAGACAAAGACTGTGTTGCTCATAAGCTGTGAAATGAAAGAAGACCTTTGGAAGTTAGACATGAGCTGAGGGACTGCTCCAGGTCTCCTCTGTGCTGGATGTGTGTTAATGCTAACACATTGGTGAAGACCTAGGTTAGCAGAAACTTATGGCTAAGTGTTTTGGTAAGAGTAGCTAGCAAAGTGAGGAAAGGCCTGTGGGCGCAGCAAGCAGGCTCACGGAGCAGTACGAAACACGGATTGCGGGATGAAGGAGAGCAGTGGCTACCTGGGTCACATGCTGCAAGATTAGCTGTATGCCCAGTTAAGCCTGGTTACCTAGAAAGGTTTGATATTCCTAAATTATCAGCTAGATGCTACTGCATGAAACGAAAACAATCTGCTGACCTCGTAATTGCATTATTAAAGGAGAGGACATTGAATATTTATAGTTACTCTTCAGAAATAAAGTATTGTATGTTATGTGGTTTGTTTACCTTAACTGCCTGATTTCAGTGGAAGCAGTCTGCTTCTATCTTGAGAATTGTCTCCTTTTTTTTTCCAATTTTTTTTTTTTAAATATAGTACAGTGGGAAAAGTAAAAGTAGTGTTTCTTCTGACTAGTCACCATCATCAGGGTTTCTATTTCTTCTGCAACTGAACTTTTAATTTTGTTCAATATTAAGTCACATTATCATGCCTAACAGGCTGAGTAAACAGGCAATGGTTTCAATTTTCAAAATTTGACTGGATAGTGTGTTCACCTGGGTGGGCGTTTGCTCAAATTAAGTCCCCTGAAAATTAAATTCTGCACTCTACATTAAGAACAGACATCCTTAAAGCAGATGCCTTCTTCTCCAAGGCAGCTATATGTTAAGCAAGCAACATTACATCCATGAACCCGAAAATCCAAATTTTACTTGAATTTCTCATTGCAGAAAGAGATGTGCATTAGATTATTTACTTTT
This sequence comes from Fulmarus glacialis, assembly GCF_000690835.1. Classification (NCBI taxonomy): domain Eukaryota; kingdom Metazoa; phylum Chordata; class Aves; order Procellariiformes; family Procellariidae; genus Fulmarus; species Fulmarus glacialis. The sequence goes on along the minus strand of NW_009187086.1, from coordinate 22,599 downwards.
GCACTCTAGTCTACTTCTTGACTTTGATCTGCAAAGCTAAGATGTCATTATGGTTAGGTTTCTTGCACAGCTTAGCTCTCTTCTAAGTATATGCACAATATAAATATTAAGTAGAAGTTCCAAAAATCTCTTATGATATCTCTGTAAATGCCACAACTAGCAATCAGCATAGTGTGCAATATTTCTAAGCTGTAAATGCCATAGAGCTATAAAGGTGATAACTTATTAATCATCACAGCACTCTGTGAAATAAAGAAATAAACTATTAGACTTCACTTTTAAATATTGAAAATGAGATGAAAGGCAAATGAAATGAATGAATGAATGAACGAACGAGTTAATGAAAAAAATAATGTCAAACAGGCAGAATTAGAACTCATTTCTGCAGCCTGCCTCCTTCACATTCTCTAATTTATGTAAACTGTATTTCACTTTCAGACTCCCTTACCCTGTATTTTCAGACATATTTACTGATTTTTACTATTCTTCAATCGTTTTGAATTTGCCCTCATGAAAATTTTCATTTCTCTGTTTTGCGAGTTCATTGTCTCCTGGGTGTGACCAAAACATGGTAATACACGTTTTAAAATGAATCTATTAGTCTTACATTTTCTCATGTATGATTTTTCTCAAGGGTTACGTTTCTCCACAACTAAAATGCATACTTCATTGCCTTCCTCAGTTTTTGGTAATTATAAATTCTGCTGAGAATAAACTGTTGCTAAGATATGCTCACATAGCAAAAGCAGCCAAGCCTAAACATAGAAAGGTGTAAGATATTGTTCAGATCTGAATAGCTCATCTGAAGATAATCAAGTTTTTCTCTCTATTGCTAAATAACGTTATTGTCAGTTGTGGTTTGGTAAATTTTCCAGTCTGAGTGCATACATTCCAGAGAATTTATGCAAAAGAGCAAGTCTAAATGAAGATATTGCTGTATATAAAATAGACATGTTTCTTCACTGTTTAATAAATGTTCATCTTAAGTTATCATCAATTCAGTGGAAAGTTATGCTTAGCCTTAAATGCCTAGGTAGATTTTGTCAGACACTGCCTATCTATTAGTTCGGCAGCTTCCTGGTTCATAGCTTGAGTATTTTGCTTTGGTCTTTTGTATTAGACTAACCTTTCCACAAGGCAGGCTGGTCCACCACACATCTTGCATCTACAGATTTGCTGGATTTGAATGTCACAGAAATACCATATTATTTCATTAAGATTGAGTCTTTTTAATTTCATTATACTAACCAGACAGGCTCATGTCGCTCTTACTGAAATAATACGTATATTTATTTTGCCAGTGGATATATGGTATACACTCAGTGAGTTTTTCAGACTTATTTGTGGGTTTAATAGTCTTTGTCTGCCAGTGTGAATAATACGAGTGCAAGTATTACCTTGCACAAAGTGTTGCAGGACTGGATTTGAAAATAACAATGAATTTAGAGGTTTTGTTCGTTTGCTTTGTTTTTACTATTAGATGGTGCAGTTAATCAGATTTTATTTTCCATGAAAAACATTATGTCCATAATCACCCAATATTCTAACATTCTGCCATATGTCATATGATGGTTATATTAATAAATTACCATAATAATTGTATAAATTAATTTTACGCTTCCACAAAGTTAAATAATATTTGTATAACATGAGAATCTATTCCAAGAAGGGCTCATTGCCAGAATTACAATGGGATTTAAAAGCCTAATCATGCACTGAAAACTGCATCGTTTCTGTTAAAATACATGTGGCTTTTCAGCTCAAGGCAACTGTCCACAGAAGGTTTCTGAAAGTTCAGAATCTGCCTGCTGCTACAGGTCCACTGATGAATACCAAGTAAAAGATTATCTGGGACAATAAGGAAGGTGTTACCACTGGAAAGGAAGAAAAGGGAATGAGTTAATTTTTTAGTATGTCAGCTGTCATCGAGACAAATGGGGATGATGCACTATTTGGATGTATGGCACTGAAAAAAAAAACAATCACTGGAATGCTGTGCTTTAAAGATAAAACTAAGAAGACACTTAGAAAACAAGAAGTTTGCTTGTATAACGTGCTCATGGTGAAAGACAAAAGGAAATTACCCCATTTTGTTTATTAATCTAGATGATTTTTTTTTACCTCAGTCTAATCATGAAAAGCTTCAATCATGAGCCTTTCAATATTCCTAATTCTCATTAGAAGATTTACAGATTTGTTACTTTAAAGCTAAAACCAAATAATCTAAATCAGAATAACAGTTTGAATAGAAATTATCATTAGATGGAATAAGACTCAGACTAAGATGATCAAATTGGTTTCTTCCGATTGTGTCTAAGGAGGAGATTTTTTTAAGGTTAAGATGTGTTCAGTATCGCATTCATATATTGTCACTACTACCAATGAGTGGGACAGTATCTGTTTACACAATTGGAATCTGAGCAATCAGTCAGAATTCTCCTTGGATTTAAAAATGAAACCTGTGTTCTGGTATTTTCTGTTTCTACTACTGCACAAAATTTCTACTGTGATAGAACAATATCATGCCCAATTTACATGAGTAAAGTCAATAATATGCTAGGCTAAACTGATCTTTTCAATATTCGTCTGTTTTAATGGCTAAAACACACATGCTATGCAAAGAAATGTGAGACTATAACAACAAGTTGGGGATTAGGAAACCTAAAATAACAACATGCATTTTGCTGAATTCTCTGTTATTAAGCCTTAAACATTTCCCAAAGGTAATGTATTGTTTTAAAAGAGCTTTTAAAGGCATTTATAAAATTCCCACTGATAGAAATTAACTATGAAACTGTGTTTGTATGCACTCACTTGAACAGAAAATTTTAGTGAGTTCAAAATTATTTGTCACTCTTTAAATCTGCGTACGTATCAATGATAGATAAACTATCTTATATATATGCGTAAATTAAATTTATTATGTATATTTGAATGTTGTACATAATCTATGTATTTAATCACATTCACCTTTCCAGTTATATGCAATAAACTGCACATTTACTTTAAATACATGATGGAACGATGCTTGGCTTCTGTGCCGGTCATAATTTCCAGTTTCCAATTCCAAGCTGTTATTGAATTGTGCATTGGTGGAATGGAGCATTCTTGACTTTATAACACGATTTATAAAATATGAAGTGACTTTGGGCAAAGCTGTTGTGTTTGTAAATGGTATTATCTTCACCCACTTCGTAGCCTTATTTTTCTATTAACATATCTTAGACCGTAGGTGGTCTATCACTATAGATACAATGTTTGCAACCCACATGCCACTAACAGCCAGAACTAACTCCATGACCTTTTTGATCTTCGTAACAGCTGAGCTCTCCTGAGACAATTGAATGTGTTTGAAATACTTCAATCTAATATAAAACCCAGTAATTTTTTCCTGTCCTGAGTGGGTTTTACATATTTGTGTATAATTTTTAACTGCTGGAGAAATATATTCAAATACAAAGTGTTCCTACAAACTATTTGTGTGCCCAAGATTTTATGAAACTAATTACATATCTGTAAAGTTGTCACTGATATCCTTAAAATATTATTATTGTAGCGCTAACACTAGCTTATGTTTTGGCAGTTAGCTTTCACTAAGTACTCAAACAATTTTGTAGATCTGAACTCCTATTTCTTCGTACGTTTATTATCCTTAGAAATAAAAAACATCAGAGATTAATAGAAAGTGAACAAAGCAGATGCATGAACAGGGCACATGCGGGATCAGGCATTTGGGAGGTGATAGTTACAACTATTAGGAAGAAAAACCTTTTTTTGGCTTGAGGTACAATTGTCTGGAAAGAGAAAATCTCAGGAAAATGTTACAATCAACTTGCAGAAAGCTAAAGAAAATTATCTGATTTTAACAATGTCTCATTTCACATACCAGTGAAAAGTTATTTGCAAACTGTGATTATTGCACTTGGGACCAGGATTTAAAGTATGCAGCAGCACAGTTCAAACTGATCTCATTATTGCCCTCAAACCCTTCCGTAATTTCAGAAGAAAGTGGTAGAAATATGGATTAGTTTTGGAAAACTATTTTAGGCAAAAAATTAAACATGTTGAATTTCTTTGATTATATCTCTGCTTACCTATGTATGGAAATACCTTTTATGCTGGAACAGAACTCATCTTCTAAGTTTTAGCAGAGGGATACATAAAGACTTGAAAAATATCTTTACTTCAAAAGACTTTGCAGGTGAATGTTGAAAAAGATTACTACCTTTCCCATAGTTACTTATCTCTGAGTGCACTAACCATGACAGGTTGTTGGGGTTGATTCCTTTCCTTTGGGTGGGGGCGGGGAAGGGGAATGTGTATTGACTTTTACCTGCCACATAGCCTTCTTTAAACCTAGGAAGGCTGCTAAATCTCTATCACTTGCAAGGTGAGCTTTCATTTTCTCTCTCTCATTTGCAGTTATTCAGGTATATGCTCTGCCACCTTTTTAATATTCCATTTGGCTTTTCTTAGCAAGGACAAAGTTACAGTTGTTGCAGGAAACCCTTTGGGGAAAACAAAACCAACAAATCTGATGTAATCATTTAAGTGTTCTGCAGTGCAACAAACAACAAAGTAACCAAGACCCTGTTTCTCATTCACATTAGGACCATCTGTTAGCTTACAAAATACAAATACATAATTTACTACCTAAAGCCATTTTTACTGCCAGGATAGGCAAGAATAGGATACAATGATCTCAGTGTACTCAAGTACTAGAGCTGACATTTCCTGGCTGGCAGTGAACAGTAAGAGCTCTATAAACATTAACGACATTCAAATAGATATAAATGACCCTGAAGCTGGTGACTGTTACTTCAAGGAAAAACAAATCAAAATCACCTATATGACATAGGAATTTAGAAGCTCAAACAATTTATGTGATTCTGGGAATATTACCCTATTTTTCTGTCCTTCCTATAAGACAGAAGCAAGCCAAGTGGTTTAAGCTTCTGCGTAGACAAGACTGAAAACTTCCGATCTGACCTTTCCTTTTGTGAGCTGGACAAATTCTGCCTGTGTTATTTGGAAGGAAATGGCATATAGTTATCTTCTGAAGTGGATTTATGATTATTAAAATTTGCCCACTCTACTATAAAGTGACCTAAATCCATTATTGGTTACATTTGAACTAAAAGATCAACATTTTGATCACTTTTCGGGGGGCGGGGGGACGGCGTGAGGAAAAAACAACAATTGAAAATATTTTAAAAGGTTTACAATGAAATCTTCTCTCTACCTTAGTCACCCAATTGTTTTTAATGTATCCATTTCTGTGATCTAAACATAAGATTCTGAACATTTCTGAAAACCTTTCAAAGTTGTGGGAGCTTCCTAGTCACCTAGGAAATAATGTGAATATGCCAAGGAGCTAAGAAATGCTGATTTAAAACAAATAAAGGAATACATGAGTGACTGAATAAAGCAAAATCCTGTAATAAAGTTTCAGGAGACTGACTCAAAGCTTGCTCAAGTCAATATAAAGAAGTTAGACATGCAGAAAGCTAGGCCAAAATTTGCTGACTCTTCTATTGTTCCATTTCCAATTGTGTGAAATCTAATTATTATATTAAAAAAACCATATTTTTTCTAAGCAACGACAAGTACATTACCATATTACTACTTTTCATGCAAAGAACGAAATACCCTCATAAACATATGATAAACATCATGAAAGGGATGAAAAAGGCTGAAAAATTTAATTACATTTGAAAAGTTATCTTTTATAAGAAAAAAGATGTTATTATATAGTATTTTGTGTTTATTTTGGAGAGTGAATTAATGCAGATTAAAATATACTAGTATAATCATATCCGTTACTTTGACTTAATCAATAGAATCAATATTTGTTTTAGTTTCAATGGCAGCTGAGTCCTCACACATGTTCACAGTGTTCAAATGTAGTTATAAATGACACATTTGTCAATTCTTTAAGCCTAAACTGTTACATTAATAACAAGTAGCTGTTTTGGAACATTTGGAATTCTTTCTCACACTTCTACTCTTGTCACGGGCAAGAATAAAGTGACTATACAAAGCACTTGTGTTAATTGTGATTGTGAGTAAAACCATTCATAGTGAGAAGGAATGGCAGCAAAAGACATAGCCACAAAATATTATAACAGTTCATCAAACTGACTTTTCTACTTCTACTTGATGCTTGATGTTGAATTAGTACAAGGGGATGGAGGGAAAAAGATCATCCTACAAACCTAAGTTGATCATAAAGAAAATGTTCATCTTTTCTCTAAGAAAGAATTCTCTGAGAGCAGAAAAGACCCAAATCGGTGTATCAAAACAAGATGGTCTCGTACTGAGCCAATTGATTTTCACAGGTCCTACACAGACAGTGGAGTTATCTTAATTAATAATGTTCATTTCATTAATCTCATTAATTACACTAAAGGCTTTTTGTTGTCTTATTTACACCTTTGAAGTCCACAAATGGCATAAACTAGCATAACAGATGCTGTGTGTTTTTGTATAAATATCTTTGTATGTGGACATCATCGATCTGTATACATATATGTATAAACGTATTATGCATACATGTGTCTGAAAATATATATCTGTATATTTTATCTGTATCTGCCTATCTATCTATCTATCTGTCGTGGAATTATTACACAGTAATTACACCAATGAATTTCCTTCTGTAATGTAAACCTTTAACAAAGGGAAGATTTCTTCAAGGAATAAATGAAACCTTTCAGAAAGTTTGAAACTTTGTTGTAAATGACCTTTCCCAAAGCAAGGTTCGTTGTTTTTTCCCAACAAATCAGCATTTTTTCTCACTTCAATTTCAAGCACTGGGAAAAAAACAAAAGCAAAACCAAAAAGAAAACCAAAACCAACCAAACAAAAAAATCCCTCACACCCAGATTTGGAAATACCACACTATGCTTTTGAAAGTATTTAGTATTTCTAAGCAGAAGTCTTAAAAAATAAGACCAATACTAACAGCAGTGACAATATTATAACTGTACCTAATTTCATCAGTCTTTCAGCTCTTCAAGATACTACTTCCTGAATAAATTCAAGATATATAAAAGTATTAACAGAGTTTAGAAAGCATTACTTGGGCTGATATAGCACTGCACATCCCTGTAATGAATCTAATGTTTTCAGAAAAAAATACAGAAATCTTGACATTTTGTCAGTAAAGAAGTCTTTTTTGACAGAACATTCAATATGTTACTGAAAAAAAAAGAAAGGAAAGAAAAGAAGAAAGCATAACACCCTTATCTGTATGTATGAGTAGAACTCTATATTACAATTATCAGAATTTATCATTGACTACTAAAGTTACAGGCTACTTTTGGTGTCAATCTATGACTGGATTTTATTATTCCAGACAGCTTCAAATATGTGATAAAAAAGTTACAGCATTCCATCCATCCCTAGTATGCTTTAAAGGTGATCTTGGTACTCTTTACATCTCATAAAAAAAAAAAAAAAAAAAAAGAATAACAGTAGTGGTAATTATAATTCCATACATCCACTCCCTAAACAAAACACTGAGTTTAGAAAGAAATAAACAGTTTTATTCATTTTCAAAAAAAAAGAAGGTATTTAATAGTTGATTTGTTTCAGTTTATTGATTTTGAGTTGATGCAAAGATGTATATGCTGACAATTTAATTTTGATGCTTGTCACATGGTTTAACAAACTAGATTATGTTTATTCAAGTTCTACTTATTTCAAGAAAGCTGTGGAAATCTTCTAAAACCAATTCTAGAACTCTTTGAACAACTTTTTATTGACAAAGACAAGGAATTTAACGATTCATGCACTATGATCATTAACTGGCATTATTGACATTACAGGAGAGAGCTGGACAAACTTCAGTTGAAGGCTGCTGTCCTGGTTTTGGCTGAGATCGATTTAAATTTCTTACTAGTGTTGTTT
>NW_009187086.1:0-14573 GCF_000690835.1 Fulmarus glacialis | reverse complement strand
GACAGCCAGCCCAGCTGGCCAACGGGGTATTCTATACCATGTGACATCATGCTCAGTATATGAATGGTAGGCGTGTTCCAGGAAGTAGCGATCGCTACTTGATTATCGGTCAGCGCGGGTGGTGAGCAATTGCATTGTGCATCACTCATTTTGTATATTCTATCATTATCATTATTATTTTCCCTTTTCTGTTCTATTAAACTGTCTTTATCTCAACCCACGAGTCTTTCTCACTCTTACCCTTCCAATTCTCTCCCCGTCCAGCTGGGGGTGGGGGGAGTGAGTGAGCGGCTGCGTGGTATTTGGCTGCCTGCCAGGTTAAACCACGACAGCTGCAAATGTTAAACTCCCGTTGGCTTTATTTTCATTATTTTTATTCTAGTAGACAGTAACTAGCTGAAGATTTTATACAGTCTGATTTGAGTCTGCACATGATTCTTAAAAACTTATCCTCCCTGGGACTTCAATAGGTGCTCTAATAACAGCGATAAAGATAAATTAAACTTGAGCTTTCTCCTCAGCCTTTGGTATTTTTCCATAATTATTTCTTCAGTGATCTGTCTTCTAGCTTGCAATTCCTTCTACTTCAGAGAATCCATCCAGCCCATTGGTTCCTGGTAATAACAAGATCTACTCACTTACGTAATTATATTTTTAAAAAAAATACAAGACAGCTTTTCTGAGCATATAATCTGATACTGATTCAAGAAACCATCGTGTATACAGAAAGTGAGACAAATTGGTATGTTGATGCTCTTTCATTTTTCCCACTTCACTGAAGAGATTTTCTTGTAGTGAGGTTCTGTATTGCTTTGGCATTTTTGGTTCTTCTTTATTATTTTTGTTTTTTACTGGAATGCATATTTATATTTCCTGTATACCTTTGATCCCAGATATACCAGAATTTACTTGAAATTACTCTGGGGAAAAAACGAACCAACCAAACAAACCACATTCAAAAAAAACATGACTGCCGTCATCCTTTACTTTTGGCACTATGGTAGGCTCCTGCTCACCTAGCTTTTGGAGTGGGATGCAGTTACTGAAATATAGGTGTTTGTTGTCATTTGAGATTCCCTGGGGGGGAATCTGAGATGTCTATGAGGGACTAGCATGTATGATCTAGGATCTATAGGAGACTATGTCTCTGGAGAGGCAGGTAGAGGCCAGCTGGAATGCTCTAGATAATTTGAGATCACACTAGATATCCATGTGTAAGCATCTCAATACCAAAATAGATGCCTATAAGGCAGCTGTTTACACCAGAAACCATCCATTCTTCTTTTATAAACAGTGGGAAAAAATGGTGCTTTTACATCAGAATGTTCCCACTTCAGATATCTAAACCTAATTTAAAAAGTAAACCAAAAAGCCGTAGTCAAGGGTTGCTCATTTTTTGAGGCATCTAAAACTTGTTACTTGACTTCCTCCTTAACTTAAAAGTCTTCTGTGCAATGCAGGCAGAGGCCAGAGAACTTTCCTCATATGAGAAGCTGGAGTCCAGTTCAGTTATCCACAAACAGGTCTTTAGAAATGACCAGGAATACCGCAGAGGTGACATATATAATTGAGGATCTATGGAAGACCCGTGTGGTTCTGGAGTAGCAGCTGGAGGCCAAGTAGAGGCTTGAGACATGCAAGCTAGTCATTTCAGGCCACCTTTATAGTCAGTAGAGGAAATATCCAGCTTCTCAGCAAAGTTCATGTGATCTATTTTAGATGTCTTCTTTAAAGTCAGATAAGTGCCTCCCCTGACCAAGAGCTGCTTAGTGGCACCAAAGTCTTGTTGATCCTCTGAAGTGCTAAGCATTAGACCAAGAAAACATGTAGACAAGTATTTCATTTTTAAGATCATAATGATTTAAATTAAGTTAAACAATTGCTCGAGGACATTTACTGGATCATGAATAGACTGAATAGCTTACAGGATTAAGCCTTCAACAGAAACTACAACCAGGATATCATCAAAGACGGGGGGGAAAAAAAAAAAAATAAAGAAAACCGGAAAGGACAGAAGGGCCGTGTTTAATTTCTTTCTCAAATCCAAAAAAAAGGTGTGATCCATTTAGTGCTTTTCCAGGATTGACATTTGGTTTCATCTGACTTGAAATTCAGGCCAACCCTTTTGAGATACTAATGCTTACAGAATCTGATCTAAACATGGAGTAAGGTGGACTTTACAGCTGTTAGCCAGGAGAATGTCATTTTCTGGTAGAAACACTTTTCTTCTCATGCTGAGAATTTTTGAAAGGTAGAAGGTCAAGGGAATGCAATATGTTCTCATTTTGCATGTCAGAAAATTTTATAGTCATATGAGAGTCTTTTTTTTTTTAGTGTTCCACTGGAAATTTATAAAACTTAATTAATGAAAAAATATGTGTTCAGACAGAACAATGTAAAAATAACAGGAGCAATACTTTGTCTCTTCAGTTACACAGCTGAATTTACTGGGAGGTTTTTTCAGTAGGTTAATTGGCAAAACTGAGAGACATGTTCCCTAATACATAGCACAGACGCTATTAAAGAGTAATTTATACAGTAATTATATCACCAGCTGTGACATAATCCTACTCTCTCCTCCTTATCATACTTACTGGTATGATCGGCTAACTAAAGCAGTGTCATATACATTCCTATTACAGCTTCCTAATTTAGAGCTTCCATGTTGGCATCAGCCCATAAGAAGAAGAAATAGAAACAACAGAAGCAACCTGCAACCATCCAAATTCCCTCTCACTTCTGGTCTGGCAGTATTTTGGAACTCTCTCAAAATTAAAATTACTAAGTAGCATTACAAATATCTTTCTCTTGCAATATATGTATATATTCTTCCACTTTAACACACTTTGGTTTGTTATAAAGTACGTCTGTCATTCTTTATCATCACTATGAGAAAAATAATTTTCCCATGCACCCAAACTTTATAAGCTTCTTTAGGGATTCTATCAAAAGGAAGTTGCTAATTTTTGCCTGTAATTGCCTTTTGCGGAAAGACTTCAAAAGACTTACATTTATTTGTTTGTTTGTTTGTTTGTTTGCTTATTTTGACCTTATAAGTGATCCTGAAGCAGTTACAACCTCCTGGAAATTAAGTCATTTTCTTTAACAGTTTCAATGAAATGATACTCAGTAATGGAAGGAGAATAATTTTTCTACAATCCATTTTCTCATGCTATGCAATCATAGAATGTAGGTGGAATTATTTATTACATTTTACAGTATTGAAAACACAAACAAAAGCAGAAAACTCTCAAAAAAACTGTTGAGAGATTGTGTTCCCATAAATCTGTAGCATTTCAAAGGGGAAAAAGGGTTCTTTTAAAAGGTATTCCTGTACATTCTTAGCCTGTGTGAATTTCTTCAATAAAACATAACTTTAAAAAAAAAAATGTTTATCTTCTCCTACTACTTCCTCCTATTCTCTCCTCTTCTTTCAGGAATCTAAATGCATCCCTAAAAGTCTAAACAAAGAAAAATCACTGTATAAAATTTAAAGAACAAGACATGGAGATTTCTCTAGAAAAATCCATGGAAAAGTAATCAGTTGATTATAAGGCCTTATATACAAAAAAGTGGTGGGTTAGTAGGAGCTTCAAGGATATTGTTCTGTGGCATTTATGTACCTGTGGTACATAAATCCTATACTCCAGGATTTAACTCCCGGAATGCATACAAGTTACAAGGCTCAGAAAGCTTAATGAATCAAAACACCAACACTAAATATTTGGTTTTGTCATCAGTGATAGCCATTTGATCAAATTGATCTTCCTTTTTCCTCTTATTTTTTTCTGCTCGTAGGCAAGCTTTGGTTTTGTTTATGTTGATTGCAAAGAAAAGAACATTCATTCGCTTTCCTTTTTAGAGGTGATCCTCCATTTTTCTTCAAGTAAATTTCAGAACAAAGGAGAAACACAGCAGCACATTTCAAATGGGGGGTGGACTTAATTCTGTCTTCTTCCAGAGAAAAGCATTCACCTTTCAAATCTGCCTGGTAGGTCTTAGCACTGAGATTTAAAGCCCTTTCCTTAGTGTCATCATCAGATCTGCTTATATAGATAATGTAGGATATGGGAAATCAAATCTGATCTGAGAGTCCAGTTACACTTGACCTTTCTATGTATATGTGAGGAGAGAGCAATTACCTTTAAAGCATTCTATTTGGACTTTATCATCACATTTCCTGACCCACTTCCTCTTTGAAGAAGTTACTGGTCTGATTACAGCCTTGTCTTGATTAGGCACTTCTTTACAGTGTTCATTTTAGAACTACTTTGTAAAATGTAATAAAAAGCCTCTTTTTTTTTTTTTTTTCTCCTTCATTTTTAATGTAATGAAAACGTGTTTCTTTTCTCTGTAACTTGAGTATTCAATGTATTTGCTGATTCTATTGCTTATCGTGTTTTAATATTCCACTGGCTTAGTTGTGAGAGTTTATGTAAAGTGTTTTAGGCTACTGCTATGATTCATGAGTCCCTTTAAGGCTTGTAAAGAAAGGTGAACTTACTTGGCAATTGGAAGTAAGCTTAGCAACTTTGATGGACTTATTGGTCTGAATTAGGAAAACTTCACTGCAGGTTTTTTTTTGAGTGAAATTTTATTATTCTTTCTAGGTAATGCATTTTTGTGCTTTAGTATAGAAACAAAAACAAAACAAAAAAGCTGGACCAAAACAGAAAGTTGCTTCCAGGGTTTTACAACAGGGTGAGTTGCGTGTGTTTTGTGCAGTAGAACAAGGCCGTTTGAAATCAAGGCACATCTCACCAGGACAACTGATGAGCCAGCGCGATCTCGCAATGATGCCTGCTGGCTGCACCAGCGCTCCCTGCACAAGTGGCCAGCAAACACATGCTCCAGCCTTGCAAACTCTTTGCACCCTTCGTGGAATGCATGCATACATACACAGAGTTTGGGAAATGTTTGGTATTTGCTTTTTGAGTGTACACAGAAAGAAAGGATAGATATTAGATTCCATATTGATGCATTTGGTAACGAATAGGTGAAATAAAACAATGTGACAAAGTAGATTGATCACAAAGGCAAAGCATGTGACTCCATTCAACAAAACTTATAAAATAGTCTATGACTTTGGACAATAACTATCCAAAATGCTTTGGGACAGCAATTTACAGTGTTTTAAACTGAGTAGCGCATAATTACATACCTACCACCTGAATACAGAAACAGAGAAATTCTGTTCTTCTTATGCCATCCTCCTTATTCCTGCTTTCTAGCCCATCAAATCTGTTATACAAAACTTATTACTTCAATTATAACAAAAATATTATAAGTCAAAAAGTTACAATCTTCTCCTTATTCATTAAGGTCTGTGAACATTCCCCTGAATCTGTTTCTGCCTGCTACTCTAGCTTTAAACTAGTGCTGAAATCTAAAACTATTAGCTATCCAAAACTTAAAAAAGAAGGCCAAATGGAAGTGGATATTGATTCACTTTTCCTTGAGTTCAAGTCATGAAATAAACTTTGTGTGTGTGTGCATTTAACTGAAATCAAGTCCTGCATGAGTACCTTGCTATTGCCCTTATGTCTACAGAATAGCTTGAATTTATCTGCTAGTACAATGGTTATCATTTGTTGGTAAACAGAACACAGCTGACTATGGAGAGATAAGATAACACCTGAAAGAAGATACACTACGAGAATATCAACTGAATACAACTTGAAGCCTTTTGAAAAAAGATAGAAAACAATGTGTCAGGATGAATTTCTGAAAGCAGGAAAAGTTTGATGAATGGTTTGCGAGAAAGCTGAGACTCAAGATTGTGGTCCTTCCTTTTGAAAACTTTGAGATTGATTATAAAGTGTTTTTTTTGTTTTAATACAAATGATAATCATTTCAAAACTAAGAACATTTTGAAGGACCTCTTCTGAGTTACGTAGTTTGCAGTTGTGATTTTGTTGACCTGTTACTAGAACCTCAAGGTATTTTAATTATTTCTTTTAGTTTACTTCTTAACAGCAGAAAACAAACAAAAAATAGTCTTACAGAATTTGATCTCTTTACTTCTCTGTATGAAAAAGAGTTTTAATAGCACTTGTATGGTTCATGTTTGAGATTCATGCTCTACCTTTTCATGTAGCAATTTTGTGTCCTTTAAGGATTTCTATGAAGGCAATAAGCCCAGTTGTAACGATGAGGCAACTTCAGTTCCAATCTAACAACCACCTGAATAGCTAACGATGCCTGCAGTAAAAAACATAACTAGTATTTCTTGTTTGCAATCCACTAGCTATGTTTTCCACCAAAGTTTCAAGAAGATACATGCTAAATAGCATAATCAAGAGCAATCAGTTAATGAGAAAGGGCTTTTAACACAAGCAGTTTCATGATACTTTTCAAAAATCCAATCCCATTTCTTTAATAGTCAAGAATCTATGTCAATAAATAGATTCCTTTTTCTTTTGAAGAAAGAATATAAAGTCAATTCCTACTCTCTTTAGAGAATCCTTATTAATCAGTGTAATTTTCAGACATTAAGCTAAATTTGATGTGATTTATTTTTAATCCCTTACAGCGGAGAATTCTCCTAAAATTCTGTGTCTGGAAAGCAATAAACATACCATATGTAGGCTCACAGCTAAGTAGTGCATCATACCTGATCTACACTTTCAGAAAGACTTTGTTTCTCACAGTTTTGTGAAGGTTCACCATGGTTTCTGCTATCTTGTCTTCCTTCACAAAATCATTAAGAGACAGTTCTAAAACTTGTTCTTAAGATGAGTACACGTGGTTGGATTTTGGTTGGAGAAATTATAGGGAGCCTATGCACGGGATGCATTTTTATTGTATTTGGTGTATTATAGCTCTGATGAGAGTTTTTTGGCATGAAAGACATTCAAGGTGAAGGAAGGACAATCTTTGACTGGCAGGAACAAAGTCAGTGTCCCCAGAACAACTATTATCATCACTCAGATGATAATAGTTTCAGAGCAGGATCCCACCACAACTTCACAGACTCTTCAATGAACAGATCACATAATCAGTGGGTGCCTGAGGAATAACTGATGTTCTTCCATGAGCATGTACAGACAAAAGAATGGTAATGCAAGAATGTCTCTTTTGGGCATCTGAAGTATGTGTCTGACTTTTTGACACAATCCCTTAGTGAGCTGCAGAGGAGAAAGAAGACTAACAGTTATCGGCTCTTGGCTGAGCTTTGCAAGCAGCTCTGTTCTATTCAACTGTAGCTGACTGTTTGCCAATACATGTGAAAGTATTTGTCAGCAACAATTAAGCACAACGGTTTTCACATCACCTTGTGATAGGGTAAACACAGAAAGGATTTTGAGACTTTATTGACGTTGCATACAAGCTACCTGATACTTGCAGCCACACAGCTGGTACTGACTAGATGGCTGCTGTGTAAAGGGTTCAGTTTCTTTTTCAGATCTTCATTTGTCTATTCTCAAGGTCCAGTTAAGGTGGTCCAATAATAACATTTAAAATGTTTTAATTGTCCTACAGCGCCTCAAGTTTAACAACAGTATTAGCCTATTATGATGCTTTGCTTAGTACTGGCACATATGTACAAAATTCCTACTGAGAAAAATAGTTGGAGAAGAGGAAAAAAAGTTTAGTTGAAACAAAGCTGAAAGCACGTGAAAACACAATTCATGCATTAATGCCAGGTCAATCAATATGGAAGAAACTTGGATCGATACAGTTCCATCAAATCACAGGAAAACTGGGGAAGAACTGTTTTCCAGGAGTTAGAGAAGACAGCTAAGGAGTGGGACTACTGGCATGTAATCTTACTTTAGGCACATGTTTTTTTCATTTTGTACTCAATTTACTTCATTTTCTTTCTGCAAAGTGATTGCAACAGTTGGTGGAAAATGCCTTATTGCCAGCCTTACTTTAGGAAAGATGGAGAGATTGTCTAACATCCAGATATGATTCCAACTGTAGGTGGACTGCTTCAGTCAGAATTTACTCCCTTATACCCTGTTATTCCAGGCCTTTGCTTGCCTAAAGTAATTCCATCTCCGCACCGCTGAGCCTCAGCTCCTTTCTCTATCACAATGAAAAGGATCTTCTATATCCCCTTCAACTTGTGTGAGGTAGCCATGAAAATTTACAATGGCGCAAGCTCAGACACAGTCATTCTGTACTCACACATTGCTCAAACCCATTATCTGGAAAGCCATCATGGGAATCACAGAGAATGGAAATTTCATTTGTCTCTAAATTTGTAAATTTTAGTAGCACAAATGCAGTAACTTACATAGGTGTAATTCTTTTGACCTTGGATCAATTACAAACTGCACTAGTGTGGTTATGGCTATATCAGCAAATAATTCAGCCAAATTGAGATTGTTAAAGTGAAACAGCTAGTGCTGAGGACCTGACATGCACAGGGATTTAATTCTAACTGGTTCCAGAATGGTCTCCTGAGCTGAATACCCATTAGTAGCTGGCGCTACTTTTTCTTTGGGAAGGAAACCAGTTCAAACACTGAATACCATCCCACAAGGTGTACAAAAGCATGGTTAGTGGGAATGACTGCAAGATTTGCCTCACAAGTGTACTCTTGAGCCAAACTAAAATACTAGTTTACGCTCATGCTATGTTTATCAGTTCCTGCACTGCAAAGGTGGATAATTATTAATTGCTGGAACTAGGTGGAAACTCTTGGATAATCTGGTTTAACTCATGACTTATGACACCTTTACTCAGTGTGATTATGTCAGATGTCTAAATCAGGCACAAATCTGAATCACCTAGATATTAAGATAAACAACTGCAGTCTCTATGTAAGCAAGGAAAATAAACATGCTTCTGAAGGTCTTTATGGAGTTATCCTGTTAACCTAGCTAGGTTCTTGACTGTTAACTCTTCTTTCTAATTATGCTTTTTTGATGCCCAAGTCAGTCAATGGTTTTGTACTTGAGACAGTACTCTCTGACAATTGCAGTATAGTATATAGCAAATACTTATTTTGCATAATTTAACCTTTCCGTTTAGTCTGTTGCCTGCATGATTTAATTGACAAAGCCTTAAATGTGAACTGTGAATATTTAACTCAAATGCATAGTTACAATATTTAACTCAAATGCGTAGTTACAATTCCTGAATTTTGATTGGCTACATAAATAATGTCAACATGCAAGAATGGATAGCAGTATACAGCATATATGAATAGGCTATGGGAAACATGAATTTATAAACAAGAGGTTTTAAAATTCTAACATCCGAAATTTGTATATTTAACTTTCACTCATCTTTAAACAAAAAAGGACAAAAGAGTCACTATTCAGTCTTTTAATGCCAATAGCTTTGTATTGTTTTACTGAAGCACAGTTAAGAAAAAAGCACAAAAATTATAAACATCAAAATTAATTAATTAATAAAATTAATGATTTTAAAGTAAAAATCATTTCACTTTTGGTAACCAGTTAGCATAGTAAACATTTCCTCGTTAAGACCTTTGTGACCATTTTTAAGGTTACCTCAAAATTTCATGTGGGTCAGGAAATTAGTTCAGTGTGTTTATAATAAACACAGTGCTAAGTTGAAAAGAATCTAAAAATACATTATTTAATTATGATAAAATCTAATAATATGTAATAAACTTATTTTAAATCAATTAATTCACATTTAGTTATTATTGGATTGACACAGGGACATTTTGAATAACTGGATTAAGTTCTAAGAAATTAATTTTCTCATAAACTTTTGCAATTTCCTTAGAGATATGTTTGTTGATCTTTCTTTTTTCTTGACTACAGAAAAGTTAAGTACCTATAAAATGAGAAGAATTAAGAAAAAAAACCTATTTTATGAATGTAATCGCAGTCTTTGTCCTTATGAAGGTGGGTAAGGGAGAAATTTCCATTTACCATGAAAATTCATGCAATCAATTTTGCCTCCAGAAAGAGGTGGTGGTTTTGTTTGGGGGTTTTTTCAGTTTTGGTTTTCGGTTTTGGTTTTGTGTTTTTTTTTTCCCCCCGCCTCTAGATATATCTACCACACATGTATATATTTGGGAATGCAGAAGAATACATGCCTTCAGCTGGGTAATTTTATTAATGGTTGGGCACAGGCTGGGTCCAAGATAAAAAAATGCAGCAATAAGTGGCATTCATTTTATTCAAAATAGAAGTTTTCTTTCCTGTTTTACTGCCTTTTACTTGAAGCACGCTTTCTGTTATTTCACCTGTTTTATCTCCTTTTTATTTATATCCTTCCATTTTAAAAAGGGAAAAAACATCATTTTCTACTTGGGGGATGCACATGTTTCCAATCCACTGTGTCTTATGCTTTGGCACTCTGATCATTACGCATGTCAGACATTGATTCGAACATTTGGTACTTATGAAATAAACCCATGTTTTTCTTCTTTGCATAGTCCAGTCAGATGACCTTATCTATAGTTTCTGCAGGCTGTCATTGCCTTATGGATCTTTGAAAGAATTTGTATAGGGCCATGTCAAAACTGGTCAGCACAGGAAAAAGAAATAATTTCTAAGATACTGCAAAAACTTTTTTTTTATCTAAAGGCAGAATTAGCAGAGATTCTTCCTAAATTCAGGAGATGAAAGTCACATAACTGCTGAGGCTGAATGGATACTTTTTTTCTGTAGCCTAATTCATCCATTGCTGAGAGTACAGCTGCATGAAAATGCTATTACTAAACACATACACAGTGAGTGTTCTCTTCTTCAGCTTCTCTCTTTCTCTCCCTTACCGAGAGGTAGATTTCCATCTTCCAACCTCATACTAACACTTTTTTTTCTTCTTAAGTTACTCTTCTGTTTCCCTGTACTACTTACCTCTGCTCTTGCATATACAGATTATCCCTGCTATTCCTAGCATAACATTTGCACTGCCCTGATGTCCCACTGGCAACGTCCTATGAGCAACCTGATCCTATGGCAGGGGGGCTGGAGTAAATGATCTTTCAAGGTCCCTTCCAACTCAAACTATTTTATGATTCTATGAAAGAGGAAAAGAAGCAAATGATGCAAAGGCTGCCGCTCACCACCTCCCACAAGCAGAGTCAGAAGGTCACAAGATTAGTCAACCAGCCAGTCTCTTGCCAGCGGTTACCCTGGATGAGAAGACACTGTGATCAGGAAGACCAATTAGTTTCTACCCCTTTTCCTGATGTTATGCTCTCCTTTCAGGGATCCTAAGGTTTGTAGTCTCATTGTGGTGGCGATAGTTGCATGTTACAGTGAGTCATTAACATTTGGAGTTCTTCATTAAGTTGAGTCACAAAATATGTTGCTACAATACAAAGATTAACAAAAGTAAAACAAGTTAACCATAGCTATCCGGTCAATTAAAAAACCCACTGTTACAGAGAAGCCAAGTACAGCTAATCTGCAGGTAGGTAAAAAAACCCAAACAGAGCAGGCTTGACAAACCTCAGTCCTCATGACTTGCAAACTCAATACAAAACCTGGCCTGCTACTTGCAATGGCAATACTGTATTACAGGGCAACGTGGCTACACTTTCTCCAGAAATATCTAAAAAAAATCAGTCCTCTTATCTAAGGCAACTAAAGGCAACTAAGGCAACTAAAGGCAACTAAGGCAACTCACATTTCTTGTGAGGTCTTACAAGTCTACCTGAGTTTGACACTCAACAGCTTAGCAACTTTAGACGTGGTGTAGCTGCATGAAATAAAAGATTATAAATCTAATTTATTTCATAAAGATGATCCAGCTTCTGGAAGGCATGTCCTATGAGGAGCGGCTAAGGACTCTGGGTTTGTCTAGTTTGGAGAAAAGAAGGCTGAGGGGTGATCTCATTGCTCTCTACAGCTTCCTGAGGTGGGGAAGTGGAGAGGGAGGTGCTGATCTCTTCTCCCAGGTATCCTGTGACAGAATGTGTGGGAATGGCTCAAAGCTGCGCCAGGGGAGGTTTAGACTGAATATTAGGAAGCATTTCTTTACCAAGAGGGTGGTCAAACACTGGAACAGGCTTCCTAGAGAGGTGGTCGATGCCCCAGGCCTGTCAGTGTTTTAAGAGGCATTTGGACAATGCCCTTAATAACATGCTATAACTTTTGGTCAGCCCTGAGTTGGTCAGGCAGTTAGACTAGATGATTGTTGTAGGTCCCTTCCGACTGAAATATTCTATTCTATTCTATTCTTTTCTATTCTATTCTATTCCATTCCATTCCATTCCATTCCATTCCATTCCATTCCATTCCACCTACATATTTTCAGTGTTTCCAAGATTGAGTAACACCTAAGCATTTGATTTCAGGTTTGTAATTGTGGTCTAGGTAAAAAATATATACACTCAATATCCATTTTAGTGTCCAAGCCTCTTCTTGGCACTAGGATTTGGTGACTTTGTACTTAAAGTCTCTATTTGCAAAATGCAGAAAACAGCATTCCCTTATTTTATTAAAATATCATGAGGAAAAATGAATCATACTGATATCTGAAAAGATGTTTAGGTATTATGATGAAATGATAAATAAAAATATCTAGATGAATACAGAAAACTTTTAGCACTGCTTCTCTCCTATTAAGTCTTCTCATCGAGTACTTCTCATTGTCTTAAGTTATTTCTGTTGTCTAGAGATTTACTGCTTAAGTTTCATAACAGCTAACAGAAATTATGTCATGCATTTTTCCAGACCAAGTTTGCAAATACACTGAATAGGTCTCAAGGACATTTAAACACAGGGAGTCCAGTGTGTTTATTAAAAAAAAAAAAAAAAAAAAAAAAATTAAAAATCACCAAATAATTTTAACTAACAAATAAGTTTTCAGAACTGTTCAGAAAAATGGGACAAGCTTCATGAAGAAAATGTTTCTTGTCAATCCTATAGATCAAACAATTTTATCACTGGAACTATTTTAGACACTTACTATCTCAAACTGTTGCAGGAAGGGCTCTGACTGTAAGATAAAGGCTTTCTCTTCCAGTCTAATGTGTCTTTGAATCTAACTGTTCTCAGCAATTGAAGCAGTGGAGCTTAAATCAATTTGGAGGTTTTTGATATTATAGAATGTGGGGAAAATGAACTGCCAACTAAATGATGCTTGAAGAATACTCTTGTGTTTATCTACATACTCCTTTTCTGTCAATGAGAGCCTTGAATGAAAAAGGGTTCAGTCTATGACAGTTGGTAAAGATTTTCCATAATTTTTTAACAGATAAGACCCCTTCTTTGAATTTCAGTCTTCTCATTCAATTTATGCTGGCACTCTCAGGCACTGTTGTGCCTCTGAGAGAATATTTTTCTTGATGAATGATATCTGGTCTGTTCCAAAGAGCAAAATCTCAGCTGAGAGGGAATGGTTCTTGAGAATTGTTATGAAACCAATCTACATGATAACTGTTGAGCATTCTAGGAATCTCAGTTTGTTTAACATAGTAGTTTTGAAATTTCTTGGGAGGAAAATCACTAATTTATAGCATTAAAATGAATTAACTTTACAAATAGAATTATTGTATTTCATGTACATATTTTTTCTGGATATTAACAAGTTCAGAGATTCCTTGTGGTCCTTTTTTTCAGGTTATATGAGAGAATCTCTTAGTTTCCATTCACATTAAAATGACGACTTCTGTCCTGTCAGCTTGCAACACATTTGGTAATTTATACCTTTGCTCTTCAAGGAACCAGCATCCAATTATTATCAACAGGAAGACTCAGCTGGGGAAAAGTAAGCACCAAGTTGTTAGATCTGAAACTGATCCCCTTATTCTGCAATAGTAATTGCAAATGTCTGCTTTCATTCATTTTTATTAGAGTTCCCACAAGCAAAAAAGTTCATCCAGCTATCTCTTATTATGGTAATGCAGTAAAGTTCTCAAACATACATTCCAGAATTCATTTTGTTTTATGAAATGACAACAGGATATATGTAATACTTCATAAACTACAAAATCACCATACATTATACAAAGGTACACACACTGTTTAGACATATGTTCAATAAGTAGAATACTGACCAAACCAACAGTAATTTATCTGGGGTGGCATGCAAATGTCTATACATGGCTGCATAATGTCATCTGACACATCAGAGGTTCAGATGTGACATTGAATTTATTAGAGAACCACTTTTTTGTGGTGGGAACTGAAGCCCAAGTAGGAACTTCAACAACTTGAAACAGCACTAGCTACCAGTAAAGAGTAATATTTATCAACCCCAAGGCAATCACTCCGAATGGTGCTGGAGACTTTGGTGTTAGTAACTGAACTGAGCTTGAAGTATTTAAATCACGGTTATAATCAATGGTGATGGATTATAACTCAATTATGTGCTTAAAAATTATGAAAATTAAAAGCAATTAAATTTTCCTGAAATTGATGTTTGTCATATTCAGAGACTAAATTCAGTATTCAGAGTGTAAAAAAAAAAAAAAAAAAAAAAGGTTGTCTACAAATATCATTGATATCCTGTCTTCTCTTTCACTATAAGAACTTACACTGTTTATAGATGTTTCAAGAGTGTGTGCTTAAAGACAGTACTTAAACATACGTGCACAAGCAGTTTATTTAAAAGTCTAACTTCAGGCTTTAAACATCTAGATTTAAGAATCTTATTTCAGGCATTTGCACTGATATTTAAAAAAAAAAAAA
>NW_009187085.1:0-57543 GCF_000690835.1 Fulmarus glacialis | reverse complement strand
CTTGGCCTTGTTGAACCTCATGAGGTTCTAGAAGCCTTTTTTTTTAAATAAGGTAGCTTTTCGTAAAGGCAGGATTGCAGCCCCCTTTTAACAGGAAACTCTAGGAATGTTAGAATGAATAACTGAAATATAGCCATCCTTCTCCTGCCTTTATAGGTCGAAACATTGGTTCAGTTTGTGAAATGCAGATGGCATAGTTATATTTTCGAATAGAACTGGCAAAACCTCTTGGCAGGAGCGTTGTCAAAACCCTTTGAACTGGGACTATTAAATTAGACAAAGATGAGCGGAATATTGGTTTCTGTGTTTCAGCTCTCGGGGTAAGACGGCTTGTTGATACTGCAAGCTGGGTGAAGCAGATGCTGGGGTGAGCAGGATGTCTTGCCTAGATTTTTCCTGCCACAGCAATCCATAGGATGTCCTTCTTGTTCCTCCTATGCAAAAAAAAAGTAACAAAAAATTCTCCTTCTGCCAGAACCTGTCTGATTCTCCACAAGAGGGCTCTGCGGCCACGGATTCGCTCCATGGACGTGCTGAGAAAGACTCTGCAATGAAAGAACCTGAAAATACACGAGAGATCAAAAATAATCCTGTCCCTGTTCAGCTGGTCCAGAACATCTCTTGTAGAAAGGGGTGGCAAGTAAGATCTGAATTTCAAGTGGAAATTAAGGAGGAAAAATACATCATCTCAGTTGTAATTGTCAAAGTTAATAGAAAGGTAATATCTCACACATTTGTTATTCCCATCTCATAGGTCACTTTCAAAATGCACAAACCCCAGCTGTTTTAAAGAGACTGAACCGCAGGAAATCCATTGTGAATAGGATTTCTTTTTTGGCTGTGAGTCATGTCTCAATTCCTAACGATGTGTACACTGATTTCTTGTAGTGATTTGTGTCTCAGCCATTTGCTGAATCTTTTTTTCCTGAGCTAGTTCCAAATTTACATTTTAAAAGTGCAGGGGTTAACAGCTGAAAAGGATGTCACAACTCAGGCAGCTAGTGTTTCCAAGGCAATGCAGAAAATGAAGAAAAGAACTTAATGGTGAATGTTTTAGTTGCTCATATATTCTTACTGGAAGGAGATTAATATCTGTTTCCATTCTTTCTTTTTAAAGCATAAACTTTTAAATAATCTTATTTGAAAAATATCTTCCCCACAAAAAACCCTGCAAAACTCTGCGCAAACTTTACAAAGCTATAAATGACAAGCCTGGGACATGACATGCAATGGCTGAAGAATAAATTTGGCCTACGGAAAGTGAGCCTGGGGGATGGTGGAGCTGCCTTCACATTGCACAAAGCTATGTTCTACAAATTCGACTTGCAGTGGAGTCATAGAAATTTGGCTGCAAAAATGCTCATGCCCACACTCCAGCATGAAAAAAAAGAGTCGTGGAAAGTATCTTGTAAGGAATCTCCATGATTCCTGCATCTCTGCCTTCTAACTCTGTGACAAATCTAAGAGAAAGCATCGTCAGATCCACTGTTAACTGGAGGAGGAGTTGCCACTAATTATTAATAGCCGAAAGTCTTCATTTATGAGCTTCAATTATGATTATGAGTGCATGTGTGTTCTTGGCCAATGAATGTTCCTTTGATTTCCTAGGCAGCAGTGACAGAAACAGGAAAATGCATATGAGATACTATATTTTTGAAAAATGTACTTTGAGAAAAAACAACCCAGCAACCTACAGCTTTCTGTCTGCAAGATGAAAAACAGACATTGATTTGTGCTGAAAATTTGTCTGCGCTGATTAACAGTCAAATATGTATCTTGTATTTATGGAAGATAATAAATTTTGAAAAACAATATGGAAAATGTTGGACACTATGAGAAATTGAAGTATCCCCAATAAAATGTAATTATTTGAAGTGTGAA
Source organism: Fulmarus glacialis (assembly GCF_000690835.1). Taxonomy (NCBI): domain Eukaryota; kingdom Metazoa; phylum Chordata; class Aves; order Procellariiformes; family Procellariidae; genus Fulmarus; species Fulmarus glacialis. The sequence goes on along the minus strand of NW_009187085.1, from coordinate 55,662 downwards.
TTTTTGACATCTCTGGGGCCAGAATGGTGGCCCAGATCTATCTCAACTAACATAAGGTATTGACCTGAAATGCATAACTTGAGCACCCTAGGCTGCTTCTAGAGCAGTGTTTTTTATCCTCATGCATCTAATGCTGTATGTTGGAAGGGCCTGTGACAGTGATTTCGTAAGATCTTAGATCAGTATGCTTCAGTTTGCCAGCTAGGGCTCTGTACCTCCAAGAGGGATCATTAAGGCTTCTGCAAGCTGAAGGAGGTTGAAAACCATTGCTGTACAGTGAGAGCAGAGGTGAGGTATTCTACTAGAGCTCAGCTAGACTGAGTCACCTTTTAGAGTGTGTCTTTCTCGATTATGGAAGAACTTATGGAAATTACACTCCTAATATGCAAGCTTTGGCTACAAGACTAAAATGAGGTGGAGTACATGTGGCCCTCTGCCCGTGTTTCTGTTTGCATAGTACATTGCTTAGTGGAGCATGGTCTGATTACAGCCTCTAAGTGCTACTGCTGTATAAATACTCTTATTGCAGCAGTTGCACATGCCACTTCATATTTCATGCTCCTGATTCTGTTTCTATTAGTGGCTGTGTGTCATTACACTCACACAGATACCAGTAGAACCTGTCATTTGTAAATACTGGCAGATGGCAGTACAAGTCCGTTCCTAGGCATTACAATGGTAATGGTTTAAAACCTCAAGACAAATGTGGTCATCTTTAGACGCTTTCAGATTGTCGTCTGCCATAGACATCCACTACTCCTAGTAATTTCAGCTAAACCTTTGGGGGTTTGGCACGTAACAAAAAATTAAGCTGGAAATATCTTAGTTGAGCAAAAAGCCTGAAACCCCATAGATAAAAGATAATGTCACTTTTAGACCAGGGAGAGTCAGAGAATTGTTCCTAGGAAAATAATGGAAGAGCAGTTACGGTCTGACAATTAGAGCAGGAAAAGTGGTAGCTGAACACAAATCCAGCTGGAAACGCATAGAAACAGGCTGGATGAGTGGGGAATGAAATCGTTAATCAATCAGCTAATGTAAAGAGGGAAAATATCTCTAGAAGAGTCAGTCAGCACAATATCAGCTGTATTAGGACTGTGAGCTACAATGACTGAGAGCTTTTTAAGAGCTATGATGTTGCAATAACAAACCAAGACTTAGTAACTAAATGGCTTCTTTTATTGTAAAACCTGCTGGGTTGTTGTTTTTTTCACACTGCCACTGAGTTTTCTTTTTTTGTTTTGTTTTGTTTTTTTTTTCTTTGCAAAGAGCTTCACTAAAGTCTGTTCCAGAGGGAAGAGAAGAAAACGCATCAGTGAGGAGCCAGTCATTGGCAAAGAACTGAACAACACTTAGGGACAGAGCCTTCTAACACCAAACACTCACAGAGAGATGCAGCTGGGGATTGCGAGTCTCACATGAAGTCTCTAGTGCACTCTTCTTTTCAATACTTTCTGCCCCAAGCTGATTTTCTTGTCATTAAGTTCACCTTGAACTTGTTGAAACTGTAAGACTAAGGTGTGACGATGTGCCCCCCCTGCCCCCGACCTGACCTTTTCCCTTAACCCTGCTCAAGCGATAACCACCTGTGGCAACTGTGATGGATGTGTCTGGTCGTGATGGATGCATCCAGCTCAAAGTGGATTCGAGGGAGACAGATAACAACACAATAGGCAACGCGTCCACCTAACGGCAGTGCTGGTCAATGTCCGACTCAAGCCAAATTTGGAAGAAACTAACATCTACAGCTGGCATGTAGATATGACTATGAGTCAATCGTCTTACCCCCATGAAGAGTGGGCAGCCCAAGAGCCCTTGGAGCTCTCCTGCACGGCAGCGGGCTGCACGCCAGGATCTCCCCTTGAGTAGGGACCCCTCTCAGGGTTACTCCTCGAGGTTGAAAGATTCCTTGCTGCAACAGATCCTCGGTAAGTGACTCATAGCATGCTAAACTTGGAAATCTTAGGTAAGTGATATAAAGGATTAATTGCACATATAATCCTTTAGACATAAACCAAGTCTGGGACTAGGATTGGACCCAGCCGCACCTAGACTCCTCTCTGAGAAGGAGTTTAGAAAGCAAGGGGGTCCTTTCTGAACCTCATGACTCAACGGGAGGGCCTCCCTGACAGTTTTGTCTGACCCTGTCCTCTATGCAGTAAATAAAATGTACCTTGTCATCGAATCTTGTTAACTTACTGTCGCATTTATTATCAAACTTTGTTAAATCGCTCTCTTACATCAATAAACATATTGCTACTTCCCTCATGTGAATGAAGTGCATCTCTCTCTCTCACGCCATCTGTGACATGGGGAAGAAATTCAGTCTTGCAGTTAGGGCATAGGAGCCAGGAAGTTTGATTTCCACTCCTGATTTTTCTGCAGGTTTGTGTAGATCACTATCATTTGCAAAGTGTTTCAAGTTCTTCACATTGCTTAAAGAGAATAGTGCAGTGGTATTATGTAAGTGTTTGCAGCTCTCGGTAATTGGAAACAGAGTTTGATTTATTGCCATACACAGCATTTCCCTAAATCAGGAGACAAATATATCCAAGGTAGAACTCAGGAAAACCTGGAAATACACAGCCCTTTCTCTGGTAAATTGAGCATGGTCCATTCTACTGAATTTGCTCTTTCTCTGTCCCTGCAGTTCTCTTGTGCCTTTCTGATGTGGAAGACAGAGAATCTCTGCCAGCAGGGACACCAATCTGAGAACTTCTGAATCAAAGGATTGCTTTTTACAAAGCCACACTTAGAGACTAGTCTGATATCAAAGTTGGTATTCTTGAAGGTATGCAGAAAGAACTAGTAACACACTAAAAACTAAACGTTGTTTTCTGTTTTGAGCTGAACAGTTAGCCAAAAATTCTGGCTTGTGGGGTTTGTGCCGTTTGAGAGAGGAACAAGAGATGATATCAAATATTTCTGTCATGCAGTCCTGGTCACAGCTGTTTCCCTAGAAGGGAGGGAGTCCTGAAGGTCCTGTGTCTTAAATACATGCTAAAATGCATAAGGCATCCACTTCGCTTCATCTCTTGCCCATGTTCTGCAAGAAACATTGCAGAATCTGCTCTTCCCTCTGCTCTTATTTCTATTCTTTTACAGTTTTCTGTCCCCTTTTCCTACCTGCCTGTTTTCTTTTTGCATTCCCCAGATTCTCATCTTTCTTCCTGCTCTCTTTCCCTAAACCTTTTCACTCCCGGTCTTATCCTCATTTTTCAGAAATCTTCAACTCAGTTTGCACCTTTCTTTGCATGGTAGGGGCTCCAGGAATTCCTTCTGCTCCCTGTATCGCTGACCAGTACTTTGGTGACCTGAAGCTTGTTGGAGAAATCTTTACAGGGAAGGCTGTGCTCAGCTCCAGTGACTCCAGGGTGGATATGCCTAACGATCTAAGGGATGGTGGGAAAAGGAGCTGTGCTGGGAGGAGCTCAGTGCCAGCACACTGGACAATATAGCTGTCAAACTAAGTATCTCCTGAGCATGTATAAACTGATTTTTCAAGGGGCTCAAAGCTGTGTCGCGTTTGGAAAAACATAATGAAAACAGCCGAAGACACAACATTGTCCCCAGGGTTACATGTATGGCTTGATTTCAAGTTCCTGCTTCAAAGCACAGAAATGCTAGAGCTTTTCAGCAATACTGTGCGACTGATTGTATTTTTTTTAATTGTTTTACATACACAAAATATTTCTTAACATTGGTCTTGGAAATGACTGGGTTTTTTTATTGAACCTTTCTGAAAAAATATCAGTGTGAAATAAATGTGGCAAAGGAAATTTCAACTTGAAAGTTCCAGCATAACAAGACTTTATTGTGGAAAGCATGAGGAAGAGGAAATCTTAATGTAGGATATTGGTGCCTCCGCCTTCAATAATAATTTGAAAATTGAACATTAAAATACTGACAGTTTAACAGAGAGTAATGAGCCATCACTTGTCAAAAATAATATTGTAGGAAAAGGTCAGCTGTTTGGGAAAGCAACTGCCTGTGGATTGACAAGGTTACTCATAAAAATAAGTGTATCGCTGCTACATTGTCAGTTGCTGGGTAACCCACAGCTGAAGGAAAGTATATTTGCTTAATGGAAAGAATGTAATGGTTTACTATCTGTGTGAAGTTTTCTTCAGTGGAGTGTGTAAGACTAAAATACGTGTTGTACAGACAAGAAGCAACCAGCTTTGTTGGTAGAGTTCAAGTTACAATTAAGACATGAGGCCCAGTCCAGTTACCTGCACATAGGTAGGTGCCTTGGGCTGATTGAGGAGCCCTAGGCTACTCTACTGGTTCTTTTGCTGCTAGTCTAGAAGAAGCAGGTATCCTAACTCTGTCATATTGGCCAGCCCTGTGAGGATGTCTCCCATATCACAGAGCATTTAAAATGGTGCTAGAAGTCCATCTATGAACTGACTCAAGTCCTTAAAATGAGATTGAGCTACAGATTAAGAGACCTGCACCACATGTGCCTACAGGTGCAGCAGATGTCCAAGCTCCTGTTATAGTCGGTAGACCCTAGGGAGTAATTAAGCTGATCAGCCACTACAGACATGGTTCAGTTGCCTAAACATGGGTGTCTAGAACCATCTGAGGTGCCAGAGCGCATGTGAGCCATCTGTGTGGGCTGGTAGATATGACAGATACTATGGGAAAAAGCCCTTCTGGAAAAGCACCTGTAGCCCCGGCAAGATAAATCAGGGCATCTCAAATGGCTTGACACTTTTATTTGGGCAATGCAGTCTACCTATTACATTTGGTCAGCTGATCTCTCTCTAGACTCCATTGATAATATTGGCTGCAAGCTCAATTCAGTTGGCTGAACATGAATAACAATAAAAAGTTCCTTTATTTAGTTTTAATGAATCCCTAATGGACTTAAAATAACTTAAAACATCCACACCAGATAAAATAAACTACACGTGATTTATTTATGGAAAAGTTTTTTCACAGGCAGAAGGATTGAAGACCAACCTGAAAACATGATAAACAGAACTTGATGGCTAAGGCACCTCACTCTGCTTGCTTTTGACTGGATATTATTTGATTGTTTAGCTGGTTCTTGACATGGTTTTTGCATGTGGCGGGGCTTTTTTGCTGATTGGAGGCCTTTTGGTGTGATCTGGTCATGTCCTATTGCGAATTTCTCTTACCCTCCAAAACTGGGTGGCTAGATCCCAGTTGCCATTTGGAAATTATCCATCCATCTCTCTGTCTCTGCCAGGCTACACCAACAAATTAAACAGTGACAGACACCTGCACAAGGGAGTAGAACTCAGTCCATCTATATTGTCAACAAGGTACTGGCCTGGCTTGGATCCAGGCAAACTAAAACTCTCATGAGCAATTTCCAGGCGCAGTTTAGGAGTTAGTATGGGCCAGGGACAATTTCCCAGGACAGAGACCAAGACAGAGAAACAAACAGAGGGAATGACCAGAGAAGATTCATTTCCTTACTAAATCAGGTGAAAACCTCTAGCAGCAGTGAAGTCATCTAAAATCACAATTGCTGTAAAATAAAATAAAACTGGGTCAATCAGAACAGAATACACCTTTTCTCCTCTTTTGCCAATTCTTTGGATAATGTATTACCTCACCTGTCTACCCTTCTATAAGGCTTCCTTTAAACTAGACACCTAAGGCCCTTCTTATGGCTAAAAGAGAAGTGGGCACCTTACGTGTGCGATCCATCTGACCTTTAGACGTCCACATTAAAAGAAGATGAGTCTTTCACCTGGAAATACCTGTTGTAGTGTGTAAAGGCGATCTAGACTAACTTAGATGACTCCCATCCAAATGTACCTTTGTAATTTCCTGAGAAGCTTCTAGCTGCAAACTTAGTCCACTAACCACTAAAGTCCTCAGCAAGAGAGACTAAATGGGTACGTGCGGAACAAGAAACCTCAGAGTTAGGATTTCTGCTCTGGGCTGCAAAAAGGATATTTTGTTTGACTACATAAAAAGATGTTTTCTCTGACTATAACATAAAAGTAGCATTTTTTTTTGTTTGTTTCATAAGATTTCTTAAAAATTCCCTCCAAAACCTAAACTATATGTTGATCAGATGTGGCTTATGGAATTATAGTCAGCTTGGTTACTTTTCTGCAGTTTGGAGGAGTGTCTCAAACTGAAAACAAAATAGATATATGGTTTTTCAGATGTCTTTCAACTTTGTTATGTATTCTGCAGCTGCTTCATAATCATAGCAAAAATCAACTATATTATTCATGCTGACAAGATTGAAAATGATTGAAAATTATGGAAAAGGAGAAGCCAAAGCTTTTTGTGTTTGCAACCTTTTCCCCAGCTAAACATGTCAGGTCCCTCCTAGCCTATTTTTGTATTTTTCTTCCAGCTTAGATTATTCCATCCTAAAAGAGTTTAGGTTATACTTTTAATAATGGGGCATTTTATGTGGTACAAAAATTCTCTCCAGAATTGATTTTCCCCTGCATGTTGCAGAGTACCAAGTCTGGCTTCAAGCAAATTCCATTAATGCAAGTACAAAATACTCTTTTTTCCCATCATTTTGTCTTGCATAAGTGACAGTTACACGGCATGTTAGAAGTGATTGAGGCTTTCACTGAGGATTGAGGCTTTCACCAAGTGGTATGGACTTCTCATTAGAGTAGGATGATTACTAGGGTGTCTTTATCAGTCAAAAGGCATTATATTTGCAATGGCTATGTTGTAATTAAGCACAGATGAGACCCATAAGCAAGTATTGCTCTGAAAAATACAGTTCACATAATACTAAATTGAAGGAGCTTTCCAAGAAAAGGGGCTAGGAAGAAACTTAATTGGCACACATGATTTCTCTGAACTGTCCCAAGCCACTAGCTTGTGGTGCTTCGCCAGAGACCAACCTGTGACATGCTATAGGAAGACACTTCATTCTTTGCCTGGCAGACAAAAACAGCACTTGGGATTTTTCCAGAGGGTCATTTGCTGTGCCTACATTTAGCACATATTCCAGAAGCGGCGAAGTTCACACTGACAGACTTCTCCCTAGCTAAAGTTACCTGGAGTAGCTGTGGTTCACTCGAAGCAAACAAAACCCTATTGCTACTAGATAGGCCTCTCACCAAAGATATTACAAAGGAGAGACCTCATTTTAGAGATGGAGAAAAGAAAACACAGAGGACTGTCTTGCCTAAACAGAAAACTGGAACACAGTCCCGGTGTCCCAGGTGCCGTCTCAATGCTGTATCAATGGGAACACAAAAGGCAGTTAATGTTGTTTATTGCACCCATAATTGTGCAGCCCGTGCTATCTCCTTGCACCAGTTCCCTTGCCTGATATTGCAGTACTTCAAAACCTTATGTCATCTCTCTAGTGCAAAAGAAAGAAATCCTACTTACTGCTGCTCATTAAAAAAGAAATCATTCCACTCTTTCAAAGGTTATGTATAGTTTCTAGGCACATTCTGAGAGCAAAACTCATATTCAGCCTACCTGAAGATCCAAACTGGGCTCTATTTTGAGAAATCTGTATTCATGCCTTATCTGTATTTCTTTACAGAATTTTTGAGAACAGAAGTCCAGTCTTGCCCCAGAGGGAGCTGCATTCCCTAATAGATGATATGAGTCCGTACATCTCAGATAAGTCTGTGGAGTTCACAAAATGCTCTGAGATTTCAAAATACAGCTATTATGGAAATAGCCATTGTTATTCTTGTTTTTAATAGCTGCTGACAATCATGAATATTTTGAGGATAAGTGCCAAGTTAGAAGCTGTGTTTCTGAATAGAGCTTTTCAAATACGCAAGGACTCTATTATGTTTTGGGTAATTTATTGAGAAGCTTTATGTTGGTGTGTCTGGACTATTATCCAAGAAACATCTGGTGGAAGGGGATCAGACTGACACAACAAAGACTGGCAGTCATACTTACATGTCCCCTTGTGGAGCCAGTTTATGGTTTTGGTTGTGCTAAAGATGTTGTACACTTCATCTCTGCAGGGCTTTATCGAATTTACTTGAGCTGTCTGAAACTCAGCATTTCCATTTCATGGCTAATGTCGACGTTTCACAGTATATTTTCATTCTCAGTATGAACAAAACCACAAGTATAAAAGCTTTCCTGCCCATTTAGAAAAGTGTTGCTTTAAAAAACCATATATATATATATGTGTATATATATGTATGTACACAGGAAACTTCACTTCAAGATGAAATTGTTACTTCAAAGCTTATTTTGGGTTCTTTTTATCTTTGTATTAATTCATTATCTCCTGACATAACAGTTCTAGTGGTCCAGGATATGGCACATCTCATCACACTGTATCATGTCAGGATATGGTCGAGGTAAGGATGTTATTACTGGGCAACCAAGTGGGCAGTTTCCAGTGGATGGGATTCAACTACAATTACCTAATTTTAGGTATCTTCTTCATGTAGTGACTACATTGGAGCTGGTGGCCAAATTCCTGGTTTGGAAAGGGATTTTCTACAGCCTAGCATGTAGTCCAAGTCACTCTAAAGTAGATACCTACATTTAGGCAGGTGAATTGCTTTCCACTCTCTATTGCCTGTATTGACTAGTTCTCCAGTAAGTATAAATGGGAGCCTAGACTCTGTTGTAGACATGTACATTTAGGTTTGACTCTGGTGCTGAATTTCACCCTATACTGTTCACCAGTGGGATGAGAGCTTTCTGAGAACAAAGTAGTGGCAATAATTTGAAGCCTCTCGTCCATTTAATATTATCATCTTTGGAATATACTTGAGACCATTTTGGACCTGTCATCCAGAACATGTAACCAGAGCAGGGTTATCTTGTCACTGAAAAAACTTGGTATATTTTTAAGCTGGTAATATAAAATCCTACAGAGGCAAAGCTCTCTAGTTCATGCAAGACAACTCAAAGCCGACTGGGTTTACCTGAACCTGTCTCCACTAGGATCTTATATTGACTTAGCTGTTTGGTTTAGCAATCAGATATAAAAACACAACATTTTTGAAGCTTGTCTAATGAAGACACTTGGAGTGAAATTCTTCCGACCACATGTCAATGGCTGAATCTGAGAAAATTACCTCAGGCTCCCTTTATTGTCAATGGGAAGAAACAGGCATTTAGAGTGTGAGTCATCTGACCTATTTTAGATGTCCATTTTGGAGTGATGAGTTGCAGATGAAATGCTGACTTCTCTCCATTGAGTACTAGAGAAGCAGAGGGTGATTAACTTAAATGTAGATGTCTAATGGGATTAGATGAACTCATCCCATCCCCACTTCAGAGTACAATGAGGGTATGCTTTGCCTTATCAGCAGCTTTATCACCCAACAAACCCATGGCTGATATGGGATCTGTCCCAAAACTAATCTGCATGGAGATGAGAACAGCCACTGGAACTGGAGCTCCATTTCCATTTGAGAATGATTCACAGCCCACTGAGGTCAACAGGAATCTTTCCACTGGCTTCAGTGGGCTTTGCAAACCCTGGGGTTTTGGCATACATTAATTTAGCAGCTAGGTGCCACAAGATAACATCAGTCTTCTGGTTTTTATTATTAATGTTTTGCCAAAGGTCACCACTCTTGCAGCAGAGCTGGCAGAACAAAGTGAGTCATAAACTAATATGGGGGCTCACTCAATCGTAAAGGCTGTGTATATGCTACCCTGTTAGTATACTTTAGCACAACAATCCCTTCCTTTAGTACCTGAGTCTCCTCTGATTTGATCTATCTAGTCCACAATCTTCATTATCATGGCAATCAATACTTAATCCCTTTGTTTGTCCATCTAATCCAAGGCCACCACCATTCTGTGGTTTACAAAGAACGGCTGTCCCATCCAATTTGAGTGTTAACTGCCTTCCTCAAAGAGCCCCAGGAGGCTGGTCAGCTGGTGCCTCAGAGACAGGAGTAAGTTAGGGGGTCTGTTTTAAACTGATTACAGAGGTTCTTGTTATGATCTGTAAAGGACAGGTCACCTCCAGCTGAAGGGAGGTGGGATGATGTTTCATATGGAGGGTGCCTGTCTCTGACTGTGCTGTAAGTGGTCCCTGTGGGCGACTAACTTTTACAGGACTGTAACCAGAATGTGAATATATCACTAACTGTTTCCCTGATGTACGATCTCTATCCTTTCATCATTTGACCATCTTGAAGCCTATATCTCAATAACAAGTCTGGTGGATTAAACAAACTACCTCTGGTGATGCAGGGACTGAAAGTAGCTTTAATAAGAATTCAAGGTAGACAAAACTTTGGGGATAAAACTGCATGTTCTTCTTCTGTGCCAGACAGGCAGAGGTGTTGCTTATATGAAAGAGAACTCATAAGAAGAAATACATTATTGAACTGTTATTACTGAAGCTTGAAAATTCATTAATCAACAATAAGTAACATGAAAGGACATTGTAGCTTTTTGGGCAAGTGAAGACTTTGGAGAGAAAATATGAGGGTTTAAGGATTTGTCCTATTTTTGTGGCATTGTGGGTGCTTTTGCAATACTTATACTTTTACTCACCCCACTGCTCCAATCTTCCTTTTCAGTTTCTGGGAAAGATTACTCTTTTGTGCTGGAGAATGCCTCAGAGAAAATACTATTGCCTTACTAGCAGAGCCTTACAGGTACCAATAATTTTCTGTCACAACAAAGTGGCAAACTCATGTTCCCCCTGTTGTCCAGGTCAGTGTGATACGACTTTCACAGTCAAACTGGGATCATTCAAATACTACTAACATCATTGTCCTAATCGTGTTTCTACAGGAACAAACTGGTAATTTAAAACCTTTGGGAAAATAACATTAAAGCTGGACGGCTAAAATACTTCTTCATTTTAAACAGCAAACAGGATTCATGGCTGTTGCATGATCTGAGGAATTTCAGGGTTTGGTAGTAATGGAAACAAGGAGAATATGCACAAAATGTAAAGCATTAACTCAAGATTTGAGACACCTAGGTTCCAGTTCATCCTTTCCTATAGATTTCTTGTGTTGCCTAGAATAAGTCTGTCAGGACAGGATTCAGCTCAACCAAATCTAGCCACCTCAAACCAGGTGGCTTGTTTAAGACACCTCTCTGGGCTCTCTGTAATGTCAGTAGGCACTTCCAAATGGCAACTGATCTCATTCAGACAAGATGCATATTTCTGCACCAAGAGTGCCTCTCTTTCACCATTGACTCTCTGGATGACCAGTCTAAACTAGATCTGAAACTTTTAAATGTTTTTATTTAGCTGAAATAAATTCTGATGTTAGGGTTATAAAATCCATTTAAGTACATGTGACAGACAAATATTTTAATATATTCAGTTACAGGCAAAAATAGATTCATTTTATCCTGTCAACTCCACGCATTAAAGTGGTCACAAGTCAGTATCACGGAAACGATGAGTGAAAAAAGCATCATAATTATGGTTCTTTATTTACCTCATGGTTTTTGTGCCTGTTGTATTCATGCTGTCAGATTTTTTCTAAATAACCGTAGTGGATAAAGATGGCCTAGAATTTTCCCTTCTGAATGAATACAGAGATTCTCTCCTAATGAGGAAATGGAGTCTACAAACAAACAAACAAACAAACATGTTTGCAACACAGACTGAATAGAAAATGCTTTTGGGGAGGGATTCTCCAAGTGACAAGCATCTCTACTTCCAGATAAGCCAAAGTGTGCCACGGGGGCCTTTGCCCCCATGTGCTGATGTGAGTTCAACAAGCCCCCAACAACAAGCCCCTTTTGCACCCAAGCTCATGTGAGTAAAACAAGGCATCAACTGTGCTCTGAGCAGCAGGGCAGGGCGCAGATCTACGTGCCTGAACCTTCTTCCCTCCCAACACAGGAGGGAAACTGCCCACCAGGAATGGTCCCTGCTGCACTGGTATCCTTTGAATCGTGTCCAGACCTTGCCTGAGAGAATGCTGGTTTGCACAAGTCAGAACTCTGCCACGAAGTGTGCTAGCGATTTAAAGGATATAAAGAAGAAGAAGAAAGCTTTATTGACATCCATAGTTTAATTTTTGGGCATTAAGGCACAGAAAGATTTAATCACTTGCCGAAGAGCAGACAGGAAGACTGTGGCAAGGCAAGGAACTGAACCCAGCACTCCCCAGGGCCCTCGCCACAAGACTGGTTGTTTTTTCCGAGGCTAGGTTCATCTCTGTTTTTTCGGTGTAATTGAGTGCAGAAAGTATTCACAGTCACTGTTGCTGTTTTTAAGCATGGTCTATTACAGAATAATCTGAACCAGTGTCTTAAAAGTGAGACAGTATTTTTTCCAATATACAGCAGATTATTTAAGCCGCAGAGGAATTTGTGTCATACCTACCTAGAGATGCAGAAGGATACAGTGATGCATAGTTTTTCTGAGGCCTTTTGTCTTCTTACTAGTTTTTCACTGTAGAGTGGCCCCTGTAAGGTAATCATAGGGATAACTCGATGTTAGCAAAGCATAGCTGAACGCTGTTTAAACATGGAGGAAATAGATGAAAGTTTCTCTGTGCAAATACATGGAATATCCACTAAATATTTAGCTTACCCCCTGATCCCACTTTTGTTTCCTATCAAGTACCAAGAGCACCTGACTGCAAGTTAATAACACTTTTGGGAATTATTTTTTGCAACTTAGATGATCTCTAAGGCAAAGGGCATTTCACACCACTGCAAAGAGGGAGTGAAGTGCCAGGAACTAAACCCTAAAGCACCTTCCAACGCAGAGGTGTGGGATATGCTCTCTGAACACAACATGTAGCTGCAGCTTGGTTAACTTGGAAAATTCAAGCAATTAAAATGCTAGTGCCTGATATCTAATAATATGGAGAAAGTAGTACAGTAATTTCTCTTCTTGGCCTCACAGTCCTGCTCTGTGCCAAATTTACAGCCAGCTTGAAGCTTGGCAGTTTTGTATAGCGAGGATTAAACACTACTTGGCTTAAAGGGTCAAAAGGCCATGGAAAGGAAGTCAAGACAGAATAGCTGTGACTTCTCTCACTCACATAAATATAATCTGAAGGCTGAAAAAGAGACCTGAACATGATTTTGCAAATTTGATAAAGACCTCGAAAGCGTCAGAGAGTCTTCACATGAGGCTTCTGGTGCCATCCCTGCTGCTCAGGACCCTTAAACTCACTCAGCCAAGCAATATCTTTCACATGAAGTTAAGATCCAGGGAAGTTGCCTTAGCAGCGGGTTGTTGCCGGGCAGGCAGCTATGCTGAATGCTGTCCTTAACAAGGTCATTTTAAAAGTACTGTTGGTGCCACCACAGCTTATTGTAGAACAGAAGTTTTGTCTTCCCCATTCTACCTAATAAGAGATTTGTTATCATCAAGTCTCTGTTGCGCCTTTGTTTCCCAATCTTTCTGTCTTCTTTCTCCATTAAACATTGTGTTCCAGATTGAACAAGGAAACCTGTTCTTTTCCATCCAAGAGAAGCATCTCCATGAATTTCCACTCATATTTTCCACTATATTTTTACAGGATTCAGTCTCTCAGCTACCTTTCTCTTCCAAGTGTCTCTAAATAATAAGTTGTAATGCTGGCATTTCTGAATTCCCAGTGTGGGTCCCTTTAGAAATTAGTAAGAGTAAAATCAGCCAAATCCTAATATGAAAGAAAATTGGCCTCCTTCTTAAAACTATTGTTGTTGTATCACAATGGTGCTGAGAGGCACAAGCCAATAATGGCGCTGCATTGTTACCAGACACTAAGCAGAAATAGTAGGAGATCAGTCAGGCCTTGAAAAATGTACAATCTCACTGGATAAATCAGAGGCAGAAAGAGGAAGGAAGTGACTTGATGAGTGTCACACAGTAGGCAATAGCAGGGCCAGAGCAGTACCGTCGAGTTCATCTGTAGTGCCATAGGACTGCACCCTTGAACGCTACTCCACTGTCTGTCTGCAATGGATACACAGCCGTGCTTGCTCTGGTATCACACCCCTGGTCTGCTGTGTTCCTGCCTCTGTGGAGAAACTGGAAGAGGGAATAGAGGCGGGTGCACCTTGGAACTTCAGTCCTGCAGACAGTGTTTGTAAACCCAAACAGTGTCCAGAGACTCCATGGTGTGAACACAGCTAGTTTACACCATTTGGGTAAAGAATATCAGTATATAGAATCATAGAATCATAGAAGAGTTTGCGTTGGAAGGGACCTTTAAAGGTCATCTAGTCCAACCCCCCTGCCGTGGGCAGGGACATCTTCCACTAGATCAGGTTGCTCAGAGCCCCGTCCAACCTGACCTTGAATGTTCCCAGGCATGGGGCACCTACCACCTCTCTGGGCAAGCTGTGCCAGTGTTTCACCACCCTCATTGTAAATTTTTTTCTTTATATCTAGTCTAAATCTACCCTCTTTCAGTTTAAAACCATTCCCCCCTTGTCCTGTCGCAACAGGTCCTGTTAAAAAGTCTGTCCCCGTCTTTCTTATAAGCCCCCTTTAAGTACTGAAAGGCCGCAATAAGGTCTCCCCGGAGCCTTCTCTTCTCCAGGCTGAACAACCCCAACTCTCTCAGCCTTTCTTCATAGCAGAGGCGTTCCACCCCCCTCATCAGTTTTGTGGCCCTCCTCTGGACCCGCTCCAACAGGTCCATGTCTTTCCTGTGCTGAGGGCTCCAGAGCTGGACGCAGCACTGCAGGGGGGGTTTCACCAGAGCAGAGTAGAAGGACAGAATCCCCTCCCTCGACCTGCTGGCCACGCTTCTTCTGATGCAGCCCAGGATTCGGTTGGCCTTCTGGGCTGCGAGCGCACATTGTCGGCTCATGTCCAGATTTCATCCACCAGTACCCCCCAGTCCTCCTCGGCAGGGCTGAGTGACTTGGTGAGTGTCACACAGCTCTGTCCCCAAAGATAGTAAAAATACCTTGATCTCTTATCTCCCATTCTGGTAACCTTTCCTCTGATTACCTTTAAATAAAGCTAACAAGCTCCTCTCAAAACAAACCCCACTTTCCCTCCTCCAGTGAAGCATGCAACACCAACACAAGCAAGGATGCAATCAATGGAATCTACCAGAGGCAGCACTGGGTGGGTTTTATTGTCCTCATGCCTATGTTCAAAAGGTCCCTCTTGTGTTTGCTGTTCCATATGACCCTGCACGCCAAACATCTCCATTTGTGGCCATCGCTGCCACAGCCTGTTTTGTCCTGTCTCAATTCTGCCAGATCCTAGTCCTGCTACCAAAGTTAAGGAACAAAGAGAAGGACCAGTTTCACCTGTGCTGTTGGAGTGATGCTACCTCTCAGCATGGTTCTGGATTTTCCAACAAAGTGGAGAGAATTGCGTTTTGTCATTCAAAAGAGGAAGGAGTGAGTCCAAATCAGCACTAGGTGATATGAAAAGGAGACAAAGAAGGAGCAGAGCTGGCACTAGTTTGAAGCTAGGGAGACTCCTGAAGAGCTGGCCTTCCGGCTCCCAGTGCTGCTGGAGGGATCTGGGCAGGTATGGCCCCAGCCCTACACACTCTGATCCCTTTCTGATGTCTGACTCGCAGCGGCATGATTGCTATTTTGCTGCTTCCAGGACACTTCTGAGCTTAGGATCACAGACAGTCAAGTCTTTATTGCCACCATGCTACAGTTACACACAACTGGAGAGTCTTAAATGATTCAATTTGTTCACTGGCTTTTTGGTGTGTAGAGTGGCTGCAATGCATTGCTTCCCAGTTCATCCTTCTCTTTAGCCATGCTCCTGCATGCAGTCTGCCTAGAGCTGTGCAGAGGATGATGATACAGAGCTACTGCACAGGAATATTCTTGTGGTGGTAGAGTTCTGGGTGGTCCATTCTACAAATTGTCTGTCTTTGTCCCAGGGTCTGAATGACACAAAGGAACCATGAATAAATGGAGTGCAGGACCAAAATGCAAAGGAAAATTAAGTGGAGCTTGCTACCAAAAACTACTGGCAAGAAATGGTTGAAAAATTACTTAAACTGCAAGCAAGTGTCCCCTCATGATTACTTGTGCAATATCCAGCATAACAGGATGTGAATTTGTTTTTGAAACCTTGAAAATGAGAGGATTAGTTCATACTACTATTTAACTGAGGTCTGGGAACACTGTCACCATATTAAATATGAGCAGGTTTGCATTGTCAAATTCCACACCGTGGGCAATACATTTTATTCTTCTCTTCTCCTGACAGAATAGTAGTTTTCATTTTATGTTAGCACCTTTGGTGCCATTTCCTTCCCACTCATAGTGTATTAGTGTCAGTCGTCTCACACCTTTGAAAGAAGTAGCTATAACATGCTTCATACTTGCATGTTGAATTAACCTTTTCATATCTCATTACCATCCTTCCCTTCCCACCTCATGCTATGTTTCTACTTTGTCTTGTTTTCATATTGCGTCTCAAATTAGTGCCTTTCATTTCACATTTGGGAACTGTGAAAAAAAAAAATTTAAAAATTGTCCCTGAAAGGGCAGCCTGTTGCCCTGTTGAAAAGAGCTGGCTTGTCACGTCAGGGACACGACACATCTTTACTCCACATGTGACTGTCCTCACAGCTGTACATCTTGTCCTCTCCTTTTCACCAATGCAGAATGAGTATCAATGGTTACCAGCTACAAACCAATGATGACATGGTTGTTTAATAAGTGGGTGCTTCTGGCTTTAGTGCCGTGATATACTTATTAGTGCTAGTGTGGAATTTGTACAAGTTTTTGTTCCCTCATATCTCAATCCCTGGTCATTCATTTAGTGTTAAACTGCTATTTGCTCTCACCTCAAACTGCCAGTAGCACTGAACAACTCTTAAAAGTGAAGAATAAAAGCAATGTAAAAAGTCTTAAAATCATCTTTCAGTCCTGTGCGTACAAGATGGTCTTGGGTTTGGAATCCGTCTTCTGCTCTGGGGTCAAACACTCACCAGAATAACAGCTGCAAGTCAGGTCTTCCTGGGGAGTCTCTAACTGCTACGGTGGAAAGCTGTACTCACGTTGACTGGGTTAACCAACAGCCAAGTATTATATGTAAAAATGGTTTTAGTGAAAGAGCGAAATTTATTGATCCAAACTGGATTCTTCAAGGGGGCAGCTACCTTCGGTTACTGTAGAGGGAAGCTAGGGAGGTTGGTGTCCCTAAACCAAATTTAGACTTTGTAAATAACCCCTCAGGCAATAACATGCAAGTCAGCGCAGACATCCAGAAGAAAACAATTTGCAAATTACTATGCTTGAGGTTGCAAATACCAGCTTAAACAAGATCTGGTTGTTGAAAACATACAACTTCATAAGCAGACTCTGAGACTTAAATGCTGATTCTGGTTTTCATAAATGGAGGTGAAAGCTAGAAGCTCAGCTAGAGGTCTCAGCTCAAAGATGAGCTTCCAAAATTAAGACTGCAGAAATAGCCTGATAGTTAAATGGAAGGAAGTTGTAGGAATTCCTGGAGAATATGATGAAGTTGTGTCCTCCAAGGAGTTTGAAAAAGTTGGGATTTGTTAATGAAAAAGCTTGAGTGTGCATCATGGTAGACTTGTTTTAAAGCAAAGAGAAGGCACCCAAAAGGGACTGTCCAAATA
This sequence comes from Fulmarus glacialis, assembly GCF_000690835.1. Lineage (NCBI taxonomy): Eukaryota > Metazoa > Chordata > Aves > Procellariiformes > Procellariidae > Fulmarus > Fulmarus glacialis. The sequence goes on along the minus strand of NW_009187085.1, from coordinate 38,203 downwards.
GACTGTTTGCAGTACTCTTCTCCGCTTGAAGTCTCAGAGTCTTCACAGAAGAGAAGATCTGGACAGAGCAGCCGGAGAGAAACAGGAATAGCGAAGCCATGCTCCTCTTCTAAATGGTACATGGCTATTTTTGATAGACATGAATTCTGTGCAGATATGGACATAGATTCATAGCCCTCTCCAGATATCAGGAGACATAAATTATATTGATATATGATACCAAACCAAACCCAATATTCTTGGCCGAAACAGCTCCAAACCTTGAGACATTTTATCTCTGCAACATTAACTACCACATCCTGGCAAACTGGTAATTAAGAACAATTCCTTTGATCCTACAAATTCAGAGACTTTCAGGCCTTCAGAATACTCTCTTTTTTTTTCTTTTCTGTGGAAAGGAAGAATAAAGTTATAGGATGTTCTAAATTGATAGCATCGAGTAATTAGTCAACCCATACCTTGTTTTTACATAAACAATAGGAACTTATTTTATATACATGTATATATTTACATCAAATATGTATGTATGATTCCATGGTGAGTTCAGTTTCTGTTTAAAGTTTCACATAACCTTTCAGAAGTGAGTAGGTAGCAACTTTATTCTTCCATCTGTTTAATTTAAAGAGTACTTTCTTAAATTGAAGGGAAATTTCACAAAACAATTCTAAAATATGATCCCCAAAAATTGGGTCTGTCAAGATGTATAAACTTTGACTGTGCTTTGGTTGTAAACAGATAATCTAGATTGATCTGAAGTGCAGAAAGATAATGCTGGGTACAACTTGCTATTGTTAAATGACACATAAATAATGCACTCGGTTTGGGATCAGTCAACTCTTCTGTTTTTAATCATTTATTTTCTTTTCTTCCATTTCGTAACTGAACTGTTGATGTAATCCTACCCCATGTGAATGCTAAATTCAGGGTTTCACAATAAATGAAATGCCATCTAAACCAGCATGAAATATCCACACAGTGTAATCTAAGGTGCCCACAAAAGTTGGAAGAGGACTAGGCTCCTGATGTAGCCAATGGGGTCTCCAGGGAGTAATTAAATTCTCAGCAAAATGTTTTCATCTTGCCTCTGGTTTCTCTTTGCTTGCCTGAAGAAATTTAATATCTTATTTCAGTAGTGAGAGGATGGACCATGCAACAAATGGGAAAGCAGAAGTTCTGGCTTGGATTGGGTGACATCAGGCTCCTTGAACTGAGCCCTCTGTTGTGTTTTCACCAAGAAAGGCCAAAAAGAAACATTAGGTGAGCTGACTGCATAGCACGGGCCGGGAAACTCTCCAAAGAATTTTCTTTATCAGAATTATAAGCTCTATTTGAGCACTAACAATCCTAATGACTGCACCTTCAGAGTCTATTTCTCAGCTAAATGTTTGCACCCACGATAAGAGCAAAATGCATGGGCAACATCTGTACCAGGGAGCAAAAAAGTGTCACTTTGTTCAAAACCGATGACCTTACTGCCTACTGGAAATGGTCCTGGGCCCATTTTAGCTGACCTGTGCCTGGGAATGACTTAGGACAGTGCTAGTTGTCCCAGCCCAGAACAGTGCCAGCAACTGTTCTGTGAATTTAACAAGGTGAATGGTCGAATTCCAGCATCTTTGTGGTGATCTGGCATTGTTTACTTTACCAATATTACGGTTTTGTGTGCACTATACTGGATTAATTGTCAGAACACAGCCATCTTCTACTTTCTGTCACAGGATTTACTGTGTCTTTTGCTGACTCTAGCAGACATTTCTTCCCCAAATTGGGATCAAATGGTAACCCCTCTTTCTTGAACAGACTACACTGATTTGATCGAGCTATTTAAGACTCTCATTACTAGGCATGTTTTTGAGACATCATATCTGCCCCTTTTTAGCCTTTTCTGATATGAGAACTTCATTTTATAATAAATATTGCATGTATCCTACCTTCCTAGTCTAAACTGATACTCACTTGCTTATACACCCAAGGTTTGAGAAGCATTGCAGCAAACAACCACATTCAGCTGACTATCTGCTGCCAAGGAACATTCGGTGAAGGACGTCTGCACTGAACAGCTAACGAGTAGGTGCTTGATTTCTTGAGTTAGGTGGTGTCATTATTCAAAAACCATATGAGACTTTGTATGAGACCACAGAGGGGCACTGGAATAAGTTGCCCACAGAGGAGCTCCACCTGTTGTGGAGTCTTCATCCTTAGAGATACACAAAACCCAACTGGACACAGCCTTGAGCAACCTGCTGTAGCTGATCCTGTTTGGAGCAGCGGGCTTGGACTAGATGATCTTCAGAGGTGCTTTCCAGCCTCAGAGATTCTGTGATTCTGTGTGCTCTTTTCATTGGATCAAGGTTTGGAACATCAGTCTCTCTTCCCCCAGATAAGAGTCAGAGTCCCTCCTGCTCGTTTTGTCTTCCCTCTACCCATAACTCATGCCTTCCTAGCTGTCCAGTTTAAATGGGAACTTCACAACCTTTTTGTCTTATCTGCTCAGATTTTTCAGACCAGCAATTTCTGTCATTGAATTAGAATTTTATAAACTCTGGAGAAGAACCAGTGGACTGTTCCATCTCCTAGAACTTATCTATGCTATGAATACATGCAGACTCCATTGTGCTTCTACTGACTTTGGAGCAACATCAGATGGGTTGGGGGAATTTTTCAGAAACACTTGAGCTGACTACACATAAGCCTCAGTCAAGAAGTAGTTTAGCACAGGAAAATGGTTTCTGAGGATGTGAATCACTGGGTTGTAGTATCTCTTGAAACCTCCACTCTGATAATACTAGGAGGTACAGTATCTATTCTCTGATGGAAAAACAGACATCCCCTCTCTGCTCTCCTCTGCTATATCTTGCCTACATCCAGCTCCTGGCAGCAGGACTTGGGACAAGTGCATTGATGTGGGCTAATGAAACCACCTAACTCTTAGTAGGGCTCAGTCTCCTTAAAATAAGGTTTGTGTCTGTGACAGCAGAATTAGTGCTGGATTTGGTATCCAAGTTCTCTGTTCAGTGCTCGAGGCAGATTTAGTGAGAACAAAATTCATAACACCCAGCATGCTGACAGTGGGGAATCCTGATGTGGGGCCATGGTCCCAGATACTGGGATTTTGTTTCTCTGAAGTGGTAACTATACCCTGAGCAGCACCTCTGTAAGATTGGTTCACTTTGAAGCTGATGCTAGTGGCCAGTACTGAACCACCATTACCCCTGCATAGTTCTTTATGCCATAGCTGTTCATTGTAAAATATATTATAACAACTTTTGGAGCCAGGGCTCCCTTCAGAATCATGGGGAGTCAGATACCATTTGTTTTCTCTCCCTCCAATCTTGTGACTTAGGTGTGGTGCAAGCCGACTTCAAGTGGCTTCTGTTATGGCGTTTTCCTCACCCCAATGCATCTATAAACTGCAGAATAAAACACTCTTGCAGTAAAAACGTGTATTCAAGTCTCTGAAACTAGAGGAGGGAACAGATTTCTCCATTTCAGGGAGGATGGCTAAGCTTTTAGGACAAACACGCCCTGAGAAGGCTGTGGGTGCTACTGAGCCCTGTGCTATATGTGTTGGGTGGCATGTACCTGGTTGCTGAATTAGACTCCTCAAAGTTTTCAGTGCAGGGATCCCTGGTGTGTAAAATCCCAGACAGCTTCAGCAGGGAACAAGCACAGAGACATGCACCAAAGCTGAGGTGGCAGCCTATCTGTGCATGGCCAGTTTTGCTTTCTGGTGAAACTCAAAGCTTTTAAAGTGTCTCAGATTCCTAAGGATTCCAGAATTTAGGCGGTTACTGCTATACTTAAGCATCTAAATTCCATCTAGATTGCACGTGAGGTGCCTACGTGCTCTTGGGGATCTTAAAATTCCCTGTGTCTGAACAGAGTAAAAGAGGCCAAGCAGAGAATGATGCTAATGCAGCTTAGCATATCCAGGTACTGGAATTAAATAATTTAGAATAGATCAGCTCTTCAATATGCTGGCTGGATGCTGTCCAGGCTAAAAGTCAACTTAATGGCATTGCAACTACAGAGCTGTAAATTGCATGCACCAAAATCAAGACTTGCGTATTGATAGATGAGCCTGTAACACATATTTGGAGCCTGGAGCAAAACTTAGCATTGTTTATAAAGACTGAGAGAGCATTATGATGATTTTAGGCTCAGACGTTATAAGGAGAAGGTAAACTTGGATGTCAGGCGTTGCTCTGGTTGCTTGCCAAGTAAAAACACTGGAGTGTCACTAGGGTGAACTCAGAGCTTGGTTCTGCTCTGGTGCTCTGCAGCCTGCGCACACCGGACTGAGCATCCTCCAGTTCTGCCCTGGAGCAGCTCTGAAAGTCCTGCCTTCAGTGGCGTGACTTTGACCCTTCCGAACCCCCGCAGCAAACAGCTTTCCTCTAACCCTTCAACATAGAGATCCCCCCACCCCACCCTTGTATTTCCCATACGCAGCCATAAAGCTGGAAAACAAACCTCCCAACCTTCCTTCCCCTGCCTGATCCCTCAGCCTTGGATTTATTTCCCAAGGCTGCTGATGGTTGAACGACAATTGTTTTTGCTCAGCGATGGCAGTCTGAAGGGATTTGCACTATGAAGTTGCTTGACAAGCCAAGGAGCAGAGCGGTGTGAGAGGAGGGGGTGGGTGGAGAGATGCTCTGCCAGCCAGGCAGCCAGGCAGGCGGGATCGCTCTGGCAGCGGCTCTGCCTGGCTTTCACTCTGTCTCCCCTGGGAGGGAGCCTTTCTCTCACTCCAGGCTTCTCCCCTGCCACGCAGAGGGAGGGAGAGAGGAGAAAGCAGAAGGGTCCTTTCGCACAGACAGCACCCAACTGCCCGGCTCACATCTGCAGCAGGCAAGCCACGAGGAAGAGTCTCCTTGCCCCTACAGTCGCATCGCCTTTGATTTAAAACCTTCACCCACTTCCACAAGGGACAATGGAGGAGCAATACATTTCCAAACTCCACCCAGTAGTGGATTATGGAGCTGGGGTCTTTCTTCTGATCATAGGTGAGTTCTGCCTTCACAGCCTGCCTCTGTGCTTCAAGCCTAGGAGCAGACACCAGGGCTGCCCCGTCCGTGCTGCGGTCAGCCAGAGGAAGCTGGAGGGAAATGATAGAAAATCTGTTTCCGCACAGGTTTCTGCTTATTGCCTTCGCGTCGGTTGGTTGCCAGGATTAATCTCCGCTCTCAGATTTGCAATCTTTCGTTTCGATGCCGAAGACTTGTCAGCAGAAGTTTGCCTCTGCGGCATCACAAGTATTCAAAATAAGTTGTCTACCTCTTATCCTGGCATCTCAGCCCTGTGAGTGGAGAGATGAGGCAGCCCGTTTCATGAGACTGATCAGGGGCGAGCGACTTCGGTCTGACCCTTGTGGGGGGTTAATGTGCGTGAAAAGCAGCTGTGTCTTGGTAGGATAAACTGGTATAAAATAGCAAAGAGTTTCCGAATAGCAGTTCTGGTTTTTATAACGGCCTGTTTGCCCTGCTGAAGGCAGATTTACAATGAAATACAAGTGGGGATATGTACAAGCCTGCTCCAGCATGGCTTTAGCTAAGCGTTTTCTTCCTTGTCTGTTTGTTGCACGTACCCAGGTGATTTGTTTACTATCAGTGTAGATTTGGAGCGGAGCGGAATTGGTTTAGGCGTGCAGTCCAACTGAATTTTGCTAAGATGCGAGTAACTTCCTCCCTTCAGCTCAATTGAAAACCCTGGTTGAGGTGCATTTAAAAAGAACAAGCGTATATTTTTATGTGCTTAATAGAAAGGCTTTGGGCAGCAACGCTGGGCTTTAGCATTTCGCATCTCCCCCCCACTCCTGCCCACTTCTCCCTGCGCTGCGCTGCACCATGCTGTCCCCGCAGTTGTGCTGACAGCGGAGAGTACAACTCGGGGAGAAAAATCACTGTCTGCAAAACAATGAAGGGGTTTTCTTTTAATCCAAGTCAGGATGCCAGCTCCTTTCTCACACAAATGTAAATATGTAGATGCAGTTAAGGTAATGGGACGGGGCAGCAACTGGAAGGGTTGGAGGCTGGCGCTGGAGCTGGAGCTGGAGGTCCCCTTGCTGACATTGCTCTTGGGCCACCATGCTACAGTCTCACACCTCTCCTAAAGGGCTTTTAGGCTCCTAAGCTTCAGGCGTAGCTTCCAGCATTGGATCAAGAGCTCCACGCGGCAGCCAGGCTCACTACATCCCATATACGAAGCAGTGAGCTTAACTGGAAACCGTGTTGTATTTATCCGTAGCTTTGCCACCTTTGTCCCCTGAAATTACATTTTTATTAGGAAACAACAAGGCCAGGCACAGGCTGCAGGACTCACCACAAGCCTCTCTGCTCTTTGATTACTAGCCCACTCCTGCAGAGTTTTGTCCCGTCCCATCCAAACGGGAGTGGGATGGAGGGGAATAGCATCTGTCAAAGTAAAAGAGAGGGTGGGCCTGGATGTCCATCTCTAATGGTGAGACTAAGAGCTACTTCTTACCTCTTGCGTGGCGGTTAGGGCTCTCTCAGAAGAAAGTGAGGTGGGTTCATTCTCCTCCTGAAGCCTGAGGATGCCCCAGCCTGTGGCTCTCATTTGGCAGGAGAGTGCTCTTCCCACCAAGCCACAGGTTGCTCTCTGTCAGCAAGAGGTCCCGTGCCAAGCCACCGTGGGCATCTCTGCCTGTGCAGACACACAACTCTTGAGAGCTCAGGGAACTCTTCAAGCATATCCAGAGGTGCCAAGTGAGTGTGTGCGGTTAGAAAGCGAATGAATGAGGGATGCAGGGTCTCAGATTTGCATCTCTGTTCTGTTTAAGGCTTTCTCTTGGCATCTCTTCTCATTCTTGGATTTATGCCAATGCATTTATTCCATTTTGCTGCATGTGCCTTTATTAATTCCTCTGTGGGCACTTTATTATGGGGTGTCTGTGAGCAAATGCAGCCTTTCTGCTCTCACAGCCACAAGGGAACATGACAGAATCTTTTTCTGTTTCCCTATTTCACTTCTGACTTTAGAGGACACCTTCTCAGGAAAACCTTTGATCAAAACGTTGCTCCAGCACAATGTTCACTTGAAAGAAAAGAGAAGATGTTGCTATGTGTACTTTTGACAATGTTGTCATGAACATTTTGAAGCCCTGTGGCATATCTGAATAATGTATGTCTGACAGGTCCTTTTGCAAAGCAATCTCTGGTCTGCTGTGTGCCTCTGGCTAAACAATTTCTACGCTCTGTCTGACTGCACTCAGGGGCCACCACAACAGTGTGGGTGTCTGAACGGCGGCACGTAGTGATTCTCAACCGCTTGACCAGTGAGGACCCTGAGCTGCCCAGCCAGCACGTTTCGACTATCAAAGCAGCTCAGAGTCCAGGAGGCTTGTGCTGGGGCTCCGGTGGGAGATCCGTTGCAAAGAGGGAAGGCTTTGGGAGGTGGAGGGCACCACATGAGAGGAGGGGACAAGCAGGCAGGACAGCTGGAGTTCTTCAGTAGGAAGGAGAAGTAAGCGGGGATATTACCGGGAAAAAGGAAGGTGGATAGGCCTGTTCTACTTGATAGTATGTTGTGCAAGATCCTGTGAGAGTGAAGTGAATGAGTGTGGGCTATTCACGTGATAGGAGCCTCAGGAGAATAGGTGGGATGTAGTGCAGGGAGAGGGGGGTGTGACATGGAAGTGAAGAGCTATAGTGTGGTGATAGGAAGGGGAAAGGCATGGTCTACTATTCATATGACAAAATTTCCCCCAGTCAGTGAGGCTGGCCAGCACTACAGGAGGCTGCGAACAGAAATCTGAAGCGCTCTTTGCTCTAGCAGGTCCATAGTGGAAACACAGCCAGACTGGGAAATCCCTGTCTGGCAGGGTGGCAGGAATTGAAACCCACGAGCTGGCTGAAGCAAAACAGCAGATGCTGTGGTGAGGATGCCGAGCTGTGTAGCAGCTCTCAGAAATGCCATCCAGGTGGTATTTCCTATCTGCTGTCTAAGAGAACAAGCTTCCTCGCCAGCAGAAGAACCAGGTTTCACAGCAGGGCATAGCAGATACACACCAGCGTGTTTTCAAAGCATCAGCACGGTACTGTGTTGGCCTGGGAGATGCTGAATTCTGGCTAGTCTCCCAGTCTGTCCTGTCTTCTAGACTTTAATCCCAGGCTAACGACCGGCATTTTTCACATCCTTTTCATATATAAGCATTTCACAGGTGTGCTAACTATGTGACGTTATTGTCTGTGCTGATGCTTCTCTTCCAGCCATCCTGACAATCCTTGGAAATTCAGCCGTCCTTGCTACAGCTGTGAAGCGCTCTTCCCTCCTGAAGTCACCGGAGCTGCTTACAGTCAACTTGGCAGTAGCAGATATTGGAATGGCAATCAGCATGTATCCGCTGGCCATTGCATCTGCCTGGAACCACGCTTGGCTGGGAGGAGATGCGTCCTGCATATATTATGCCCTGATGGGTTTCCTTTTTGGTGTCTGCAGCATGATGACCCTGTGTGCCATGGCCGTGATTCGATTCCTTGTTACCAATTCATCCAAATCTAACAGTAAGTAGTTATGTTTCTGGTAACCTTGTAGTGGTGCGTTTGGGCTATTATGTTCAGAGAGATATTTGCTGAATATGGCATGGAGTATCAGTTCAATAACTGTAGGAATAAGCCTCAACTTTTAGTCCAGTATCAAACCTCTGATGTTCCTAGAAGGATCTGATTAAATTCCTTATTAAACAGTCAGGCTTCTCACTTCTCAGTAATACCAAGAAACTGAGGGTGCAGAGCCCAAATTTTTTGTTGGACCAGACTGTCTTATCTTCCTATTTGTGTGCAAGCAGACGTACTGAAATTTGAGAGGAAGAATCCTGGGCTGGGAGAACGGTGCATTTTGGGTCAAGTTGATCTTGTAAAGCTGCCTGACTTACCAAACTTCAGATCAGCACTGAGGGCTGCACTCAGGTCTCACCCAATCCATGGACACTCTCTGTTACGTTTCTCAAGAAGACCAAAGGTTAGGGAACTGCAGCAGCAGCCCAGGCATATTTGTAGCCACCATTCTTCTGTTGGAGAGTTATGGCAAAAACCGTGTCGCTGAGATGAGGTCCATATATGCTTGCTCTTCCTCTTTGTTGCAGGTAACAAAATCACCAAGAACACTGTTCGCGTCTTGATTACTTTCATCTGGCTCTACTCCTTGTTCTGGGCCATTCTGCCCTTGGTGGGCTGGGGCTACTATGGTCCTGAGCCATTTGGCATCTCCTGTACAATAGCCTGGAGCAAGTTCCACAGCTCCTCCAATGGCTTTTCATTCATCCTGAGCATGTTCCTCCTATGCACAGTCCTGCCTGCACTGACCATCGTTGCCTGTTACTTGGGAATTGCCTGGAAGGTTCATAAAGCGTACCAAGAGATCCAGAATATTGACAGGATCCCTAATGCAGCTAAACTGGAGAAGAAGCTGACGTTGGTGAGTTATCCCAGTGATGAGAAGTGTCTGCAGTGATCAGGAGCTTGCAGAGAACTGACTCTGCGCATGCATGGCTCATGATGACCCTTCATTGCTTTTGTCTGGTATTGACCAAAGATGGAGATGTGTTTCCAGTCTCACCCATACTCTGCACTCCTCAGAGGAGCAGGGGGCTCCTGGAAACCTTGTCAAGTCAGTAGCTTGATCAGGATTATATATTTTAGGTACAACACAGCTTGTTAAACCTTCTTTAGGGGGTTGTACCCATGATTTGCATGAACATGGAGATTTCCATTCATGCTGGAATAGCTGTTGAATCCATTCATGCTGTAGTTGGGGTGAAGGTCTTTGTCATCAGGTGTTTTTAGTTGACTGAGTGGCTATTCTGAGTGAGAGCTACACAGAAATTCTGTATGGAAACAGGATTCTTTAATATAACATTTTTTCAAATAAGCACTTCAGCTGCTCATTTCTTGTGGAAAAGCAGAACTGACCCAAGCTTTCTAGAGGCCAGTCTATTGACAGGCTATGCTTTCTGGTGGACTGTGTCTCCCATGACATATTGCAGCCAGAGCCAGGGAAGGAGATGAAAACAACAACTGCTTCATAAGAAACCCACGGTGCAGGTCTGCTAGGTGGGAATAAAAGCATATATGCACTGTCCAGTGTTACCTGTGCTCATGTCACAACACAGCAAGCATAGTTTCAGGTATTTCAGCTGGTTCAGGCGTGGTTTCATCCACACACCACGTATCAGACCCAGCCAGTGCAAACTGAAGCCCTGTTTCCCTTTCAGATGGCTGTGCTCATCTCGGTCGGGTTCCTGAGCTCGTGGACACCGTACGCAGCAGCCAGCTTCTGGTCCATATTTAACTCCAGCGATTCCCTGCAGCCCGTTGTTACGCTCCTGCCCTGTCTGTTTGCCAAATCTTCAACAGCATATAACCCTTTCATTTACTACATCTTCAGCAAAACTTTCCGTCGTGAAATTAAACAATTGCAGTGTTGCTGTGGCTGGCAAGTTCATTTCTTCAGCACCGACAACTCTGCTGAAAATCCTGTGTCGATGATGTGGAGCGGGAGAGACAACGTACGTCTCTCTTCAGCTGCAAAGGTGGAGAACCAGGGAGCTGCGGCTCGCTGAAACGCAGCGATGGTTTCACAGCACAGGGCGAAACTTGGGCTCACTCAGGGGTCCAAATGAGTAGGAATGCAGCACGTGGGGTTGTCACTGCATATCTTATGTCGACTACAGAGGTTTAAGTATATATTTTTAAGCAACTCTCAAATATCGTCTTTAAGCTACAGAACAAAAAAACCCGCTATTTTTTTCAAGAATTTCCACTTTAGAGGAAATAGATTTATGTACTAAACATAAAAACATGTAAACTAAACTTATTTTCAGGGAAACAGCTATAATTAAAAGATGATTTATTATTTTTGTGGGTTTTTTTTTCTTATACTTTTGACTTTTTAATGCAATCTATCTGCAAACTCTTGGCTTTATCAGTAAAACAGCCATCAGAGAAAACCGTAGGTGGAAGACAAAGTATTACCAAATAAATACAGCTGAGAGTGTAGCTTTCCAGCAATACAGACAGAAAACCATATAGGTAGAAATATTCACTGCCAGGAAAAGATGATAAAGTGGCTGCTATCAAAATGTCTTATAATGATCTACAGTTCCTTGCTCCGTCAGAGGTATAATTCCAAGTCCTCAAAACACAAGCTCGAAAAGGAGTCGAGCAGCCTCAGTCTGAAGAGGGTAGGTGGGAACGTGGCAGTCAGCGAAGGATGCCTTCTGCGTATCACAAATAGCACGACGAGAAGCGAAGGAATCTCTTAGCAAAAGGAGCAGTGCACCTACGCTATTGCTTGAGGTATCACAGCTCTTCTACCACGAAAGCTGTCGGATCTTTTGTTTTCTGGAGGAGCACTCTGTATAGCATGCCAAGAGACATCCCCAGGATAACCCGCCCGGCAGTAAGTAATCCTGCAGATGCAGTCCTGGCTCTCATGGCTTCAGCGAGAGCTCCTGAGATAGTGAGTTCCGCACGGGCTGGAGCACTGACACAATTGCAACCGAGAACAGAGTTTGCTGATTGGGTTTAAAGCATCCGTACACCCGTAACATCATCCTGCTAGCCAGTTTTAACGACGGAGATTCTGAGGTGGAAACGATGAGCTCCTACAGTTTAAATCTCTCTCTCTCTCTGACTTACTGTTTGTGATTTTAAAGGACATAAACCTTTAGGGTTTGAAATGTTGTACAAAATATGGCTTGAGAGCTGCAGCAGTTCTGGCTTCCCCTGCTTGCTCAGCTGACCACAGCTACCTTTGCGTTAGGTTCGGTGAAGACAAGAAGAGTTAAATCACAGGCAGATTTGGCAGAGATTTTAAACAACAATCTAAAACAATCGCAAATGGACTTTGAGTTCTTGAAAACTTCTACCACACTCAAACCCTAAGAATTAGTTTCGTTTTATAAACTACAGCTAAAGCCAAGAAGAGGATTAAAAGATAGGCTGAAACACTTCTGTGGCTATGAGAATTTGTTACTGTGGAGTGTGGATTACAAAAGCACAAACAAAATGAGCCATGAGCTGTAACATACACTAAAGCACAAATTAATTACTAAGTCGGGGGTTAGGAAACTTTAAGGAGCTTGCCTTCCCCCGAACTCCTGCCACTGGCAGTGTCGCCAACGCTCATAAATATTCCACTAGATTAAACTAGGTTTATTTGTAAAAAATTGTGAAAAATTCCTAAATTAAGTTGGCCTCCAGGGCGACATTTTCTTGTCCTGGGTTGTCACTCACAGGTGCTCCATAGGAATGAGACTGTGCTCAGTCTTCTGTCCCAGATACGAAGAGGTGAAACATCCTCTGGGAAACAGTCACCTCCGACAGCCCATGGCACAGGAAAATGGGAAAAGGGAAGAGGAGTGTGGGGAGCAGGAAGAAACACCAGTAACTGAGAAGGGAGCATGTGAAAGCTGAAGGAAAATATTTGGGAAGAGGAGAAGAGGCAGGAGAGTGTTATGCAAGGGTGTTTGTGGGGAGGGCGAGGAGACGGCAGAGGGAAATGCAAAAGGAATGATAGTGGAAAACAAAAGAGGGCTCGGAGCAGTGCGGCAGCGTGTGGAGAAAACATTAACGTGCTGGAAGGGGACTCGTTATGATAAATGTAAATTATCAGCATTTTTTCATCTTTAAAAAATAGCCTGATAGGAAAATGAAACTGTATGTTAATAATCATCTTCCACCTCAGAGTTTTTGCTTTCACTCGCTCAGTTGTTTGGTGTTTAAAATAAATAGCAAGATATGTATTCCCACCTGCTAATTGCAGATTTGTGAACGAACAATGAGATGCACATTAATAATGTAATGTAACGTGAGCTTCCTCTGTGAAAAATTTAGGAGCAAAACAGGTCCACATCCACTTGTAAATGCTTTTAAAGTGTATGTAATATGAAAAATATGCCACTCTACGATACAGACAAAATCTCTGTAAAACCAAAAGATCTGTATATTGTTAATGTCTAAGTATAATGTTTTAATAGCCTGATTTATTACCTCTTTATGTAGTTCATTTTTAAAAATCAAAGTCCAGGTGTTTGTCTATCAAATACGGCTCAAATCTCTTTTTCATTTTTCGGACTCAGTGAGAAGCAAATCAAAACTTCCCCAGTAGAGACTCTGAATTTTAGATGGTTTTATGGTATATACAGAAAATCTAAAAAGCAGGGCTGCCCTTGACCAGAGAACTAGAAAAGAAAGTATAGCATACTATATAGGGGACTAGTTGTTTTTTCTTAAGTTTCATGAAGTTGATTTATGGTCAAATTATAACTCTAATTTCATGGTATTTCCTGCCCAGCCCTGGACCGTGTTGTCAATTAAGTGATTTTCTAAGACACTGAAGCAGAATGCAAGCACTTACCTCAGGAGCGAAACTGAGCATCTTATGTTTGCAATCACCAGCGCAGTCATCCCAATACAAATATTTAAGGTAAAAACTCCAAGAGCATCTGACCTGCCCACATACTAAGAGTTTTCTCACTAAACTGTGGCAGTTTACAATGCAGACATCCATACCTGAGCGAGCCACCTTCGGCTCCTTTCTTTCTATTGAGGAAAAATGGAGCTCCCTACTCAGATGATGACATATAAAGTTAAATAACACAACTAGCACCCTGATTTGCATTACAATTAATTTGAATTCAGTGCCTTACTTTTGAAAAACCTTCTAGGCAGTTCGTCCACCTCAGCACAGGAATAACTTACAGAACTAGGTCACTTCTATTAATGGTCAATTTTCCATCTGTTAAATTAAATGTGACTCATTTCAGAACAAAGATCAATTATTTGAGGGAGATCATTGTTCTACCAGTTAGAGCATGAGGCTAACGCTGCGGAGACCTGGGTTCCACCCCATTACTTTGCCAGTTGTGCTGTGCGACTTTGGGGAAACCACTAAAATTTTGTCTTGGGTTCTCCTCTTATCCACACAGTAGAGATGGTCTTGCTGCTCATCATTGTAAAGCACCGCTTGTCTGATGAACAGCTTAATGAAGTGCAAAAGCACCAATCCTGAAGGTTGTGCAACACTAAGAATGAAGAATGGACTGCTATTCCCTTATAGTAGTTTCTTCTCTGGATCATCTACCATCCCGCTCGGGAGGTTACGTTACAATTGAAAATAAGTGGAAAGTTTGTTTTACAGTTAATTAGGGCACTGGCCTAGGACCTGGTGCTATGCTCGAGTTCTTGCTTTGTCATAGCTTCTTTCATGAAGGACAACGCATTGCAGTAAGGCAATTCCTATGTGTAAATTAGGATCTCCAAATCTCCAGCCCTTTGTCCTACCTGTATTCTTTGCACCTTTGCAAAACAGAACATGTCTTACACATAGAAAAAAATCTACTATTTTGGAACTTCCTAAGGGAAATGACTTAGCCATGCAGTAACCTGCTGCTTCCTTGCTCATTCCTATTGGAAAGGCTTGAGCGTCTAGTCCCATGGTTTATAGTTATCATTTTGTCCTGGAACATGCCAAAAATACTTATACTGAAACAAAATGTTTCAGCATATTTGCAGAGTACCTACTTGATTTTGCACTAACCCAAATTCTCACCAGCCTGAACAGCAGTGCAGTTTTAAAGCAGCCAGGTTGACGAGGAGCGTGTGCAGCATCTGAGATTTTAGTTGGTAACCATTCACCGTTATCAATGAGGGCCGACAACCTGACACCAACTTGTCAGTAAGCACTACGTTCATCGCTAGGCTGCTCCAGCAGCAGAGAACATATGGGAAAAGCATATTCCATCTTAGCTTGTCATCCCATAAGGAATCTCTACTTAGGCAGTGAACTGACGATAAGCTTGAAGGAAAGTCTGTTCGCTTTAATATTTTCTTTCCTTAAAGGGCCTAATACACTGTGTGCCGGGTGAGAAAACTATTCTGTCCCTAGACTCACCATTTTGTTTTCCAACTTTGATATGACAAGAGAGAATCAACGTACGTTAGTCAGTCCCAATCGAGAGCTGTGAAGGGCCCTCCTTCAAGCATTGAAGGGCTGGAGCAATTCCAGTTGAAGTTGGTGGGGATTTTTTTATTGAATTTAAGGAAACAAGATGCAGATTTTAAAGAAAATTAGAGTTAAAAAAAAGCAGAATCTGTAAGGCAAACACAGGTAGATGACACACATTACCACAGAGCAGAGAAACCATAGACAGAAAGAAATTAATGAAACCAGTGTCATTATAAAGTTTAGAGGTCAGCAACACTTCAACTATGTATCTTTCCAGCTGGCAGGCAAGAAGGCTTGTGAAAAGACATATGGGAGTATTTTTATTGTTGTTACTTTCTGTATATCCTGGTTTGAACCATACCAATTTTTCTTGGAGGGAATCAGATACTTATAGAGTTGAGGATAAACCCCCAAGGAGTTTTTAAGGCAAAGGTCTGGTTTGGGATCAGTACTTTAAACCCGAATTAGAAAGACAGAGAAAAGAAAACAGCAAGTCAGTTAACCTCCTTGTTTCTATGCAGTGTGAGACTACGGGCATGTGCCCCGTTAATTAAGTTATTTTAAGTAAAGATCTCATCAATTGCAATCTTTGAAGTGAGGATATAATGCTATTAACTGGATCTGCAATTTCGGGCCAACTGCAGAAGATCTCATTTTGAATAAAGTGTGATGGTGCTGAGGCTCTTAAAAGTGTGCTACAGCCTCTTCCACCATGACAAGCAGATACAAGCGTTATCCCAGGAAAGCTGTAGTCTCATTTTATGACAGGATACAATGAGCAGCAAGGCAAAATGAAGTGAAGTGGGATAGGGCCATAATGCCAGGTACTGTCCCCTAAAAGACCCTCACACCCCATTTGCCCTGTATGAATTCCACAAAGGACTTTCCACATGTATAAATGAAATTCCTTCTGGAGGGGAGACAAAAATGCTGAGAATTTAGGATCAATTTACCTGAAGAAAGTCCAACTGCTATATAGACAGGGATAGCAAGAACAATACTGGATAAAAATACAGAACTAAGGAAGGGAGAATGAGCACTGAAATGAACTTCATTTGAGAAATAGTGAAGTATTGGGGAAGGGCAGTGATGTAGACAGAGCGGAGGTGCACAGCTGCTTCTCTATGGGTTACTGCCAAGATTTGTATCTCATTAAACAAACCATGAAATTTGAAAAATTATGGTTTATCTACTTACATGTTTCTAAAGAGAGTTAAGTCAGATTAACGTTAACATCAAAGTGCTGCTGGATTCAATCACATCTCTGCTGAACTTTAGTGATTTTGCCTTAAGACTTCTAGGTCTACAATGCCTGCCAAAAAATTCAAAAGAAGTTCTCTGCATGCAAAAAAGATCAACCAAAGAGCTGGAACCAATATTTTATCAGTATATCTGGAAAAAAACCCAAACCCACCTACTGAATTCCCTTCATTCCGTGAAGTCACAGTTCTAGAGATAAAATTTTCTTGTGGGTACATATATAAATAATCCTCAGACAGAACAAGCAGAGAATTTACAACTTTCTTAGAAAGCACAAAACACCAGGCCACAGGGCAGTGGAATCAAATGCTGATGATTACATTCTGTAAGCGATTAGTATAAGGCTGGTTGCGGTGTGTGACGTTTCAGCATTACATAGATTGCTGCCTCTTCTCCAGACACTTCTCAATATCATCCAACACTTGGACAGCTGCTTTTGGAATACGAGTCCCTGGACCAAATACATTGGTAACGCCGGCTTCATACAGGAAGTCGTAATCCTGTTCAGAAAGAAATTTAAGATCTCTAGTTAATAGTGCAACAGAAAATTGATAATTGATTTATTGGTGTATGCTTTATCCTGTCTGCTGGGCCTGAGAAGTATATGCAACAAGTCCCAGAAAGAGGCAGCACAGATCAGGGAAAATGGGAAAAATACGGTAGTTAGGAGGTAAAAAAGAAATATTAAGCAAACATCCACGGGAAAGATTTTGTTTGTTTAGAATCAGACTAATGTCAGATCCTTGGAAAATATTCAGAAGTCAACTGGATATGATCCTGAATAACCTAATCTAAATTTGATCCAACTTCTAATTTTGAAAATACTGCTTTAAACAACGGCTTGGACCAGATGACTGCCAGTGGTGTCTTGTAATCTAAGTTACTCTAATTTTATGATTGTCCTGAAATTTCAAAAAAGACCTGGGAAGCAGTTACGTATTCTCTCTTACTTCTGTATAGGATATATTATACCTTTTTCAACCACAGGTTAGGAGCATCCCATTGAGAGATACTGGACAGAACACAATTTGTCTCCTAGAAAAATACTACGAATTTTGTTTGTTCAATTTAAAAGTCTGTCACTCCTGAACACTTAGCTAATTGGCTAGAAAAGGAAGAAGTCTGGGAAAAGGCAGTAGCAGGAGATTTATATGCAAAATCAGTTTGCATCACTCTAGACAGAAGATGACCCTAAAGGTGATACAGCCAGGCAAATTGTGGATGAGCTAAGGAAAATTTTAAGACAAAAGCACAGATCTGACTGCAAGGGAATCCAACAAACTGTTCAACAGTTTAGGAGAAAGCAGAGGGAATGAGAGGCAACACTGAGGCCTGATGACGGGGAACATGAGGAGAGGCTGACCAGTGAATGAAATGTGTAGCCTATAGGTGTTGGGACCCACCAGGTGTCTTAGTCACTAGCTAAGTCACTGGCTCTTCTGAACTGTTACTGGAAGTCATAAAGTCTCTTAAGACAGGAGCTAGCCTTTATCAGTAATACGCAAGGTACTGGTAATGGGAAACAACAGAGCATAAAGAACATCTCCCTGAGGCTAATCTTTTCACAACACAACTTAATATTCCATCCAACAAACACTGTAAGTTAAACCAGGACATAGTGTACAGAAAAGCAGATCAATGAGACCTGACAGCACTCTGAGACCATCTTGCAGATCTGTGCTGACCCTGGTGATTGTACACAGTAGCCTTCAGCGTTGTAAATGCCCTCTGACATTAACAGAATATAGGAAATAGCTAAAACCAGCACAGACAGAAATAAAGCAGTCTCCTAGTCTTGATGGAAATGATGTTGACCCGTACCTGAGGTGGGATGACGCCTCCACATATGACAAGAATGTCTGGCCGGCCAAGGGCGTTGAGTTCTTTGATGAGTTCAGGCACAAGAGTTTTATGACCTGCTGCAAGTGTGCTCACACCAACACAGTGGACATCTGCATCAACCGCCTGCTGGGCCACTTCTCGAGGTGTCTATATGGGAAGAGGATTATGTGACAAGTAATAGCCCCAGCCTGGCTGCTGAGCAAGCGTTAGAGGGAAAATCGCTGCATTTGAAATATATTGGACACCACTCAATCAGTCATACCTGGAAGAGGGGACCTATGTCCACATCAAAGCCAATGTCTGCAAATCCTGTAGCAATAACTTTAGCTCCTCTGTCATGGCCGTCTTGACCCATCTTTGCAACAAGTATACGAGGCCGGCGCCCCTCACGATCCATGAACTTGTTAACGCTGGTTGAAAACACATATTGTATCATTGTAAGTCACTGAGAATCATTAGAAGTATTTCCACAAATAGAAAAAGCACTGGTTGCAACCATAGCATTGTTTCCGTACGTCAAATCAAAAGATCTTCTAAGTCATGGTTTGTCTATGTAGTCTGCATACTATGTTAATATTCATGTTATATGATTACTAACAAATTTCTTGCAATTACTATACTGAACAATAAAACGTTCTTTTTTAACGAAAATCACTCCACTACTTTTCTGCGTTGTAACGGACAAAACACTGAATTCTCTGAGGGTTTAATAAGCTGAATTACAACTAAAACACAATTTTTAGATTTTAAGAACAATCACGACCAATTATTTCAAAAGTGCTTGCATAGCACACAGGCTATAGAGATGGGTCCTAGACATCATACTGTGCATCACCATTCAACTGGGCACAAGCCTGTGCAGAAAAGGATTACCGTATCCCCCACTCTGTGCACTCATTCCAGTGCCTCCCTTTTTCTGGTTAGTGGCAGTTCAGATTTCTGTTGTGTAAAAGTGACTGTGTAACCACAGCCTCAGAGAGATTAATCTTTCATCTTACTTCTCATTATCCATATACCGCCAGTATCTGTCCTTCGGTGGGACACTACAACTACCACTTCTAAGAAATAAAAGTTTTTTCGTGGTTTTTTTTTTTTTTAATACTGTACTGTTCTAAGCATTCTGTTAATGACTGAGTTGTATGGATTTGGTGTGCATTGAAACCATATGCTGACCTGGCTGGGATGATCATTGTATGAATCCCGTGGCTTAGCTTGGGGAAAAGAATGACTCTAGATAAAGCATTTATCAGCAGAGATTTGAACAGCCTCATGAGATGATTCCAGGACAGGAAAATGCATCATGTAAGAGGGAAAAAGTAAGAACTGGGACAGCTTAAACAGGAATTATGTCAAGAGAGCCTGAAGAAGCAGACTGACAAAGCTTCTGTTTGAGGATGTATAGGAGTTGGGCCTGCCGTCTCTGTTTCTAAGGACTGCTGAGAATATCAATGAAGTAGGTATCTGAATTGATTGGTGATATCTTAAAATCCTTTTCTCTGTATTGTTTTCTGTTTCCATATTCTTGTTCTCTTACTTCCGCACCCACAAGCTCCCTTCCAACAAGACCAGCTCTAGGTGCTCCAAGCCTGCCAGGCTAAGCCCACCTGAGTCACTGCAATTCAGGGCTTGCTTGAAGTGTGGGGCAAGTGTGAAATCACACTTTTGAAGGCCTGTGCAAAGGTGACACGTAGTAAATCCAGTTTCATTACCATGTTCACTAACTGGTACATATGATCTTGGACATAAAGGCAGGTATGTAAAAAAGGGAGCTACATCTTGATTCTCATGGAATCAGTTCAGTTCAGTTTCATGTAAATGCATAATTACAAATACTGAAATTTAAAATGAATATTTAAAATAAAAAATGATGCTGACATCCCCCAGCACAACTACTTTCAAGCCAGGCTAAACATCACCATTGTGAAGCTATCGAGTAACTCCCTTTTAAGAGATCCTGTAACTCTTTAATGCATAAGCCCCAACACAGCAGGGACTTACGAGTATCGATTCGTATCACATCACCACCCACTACAGCAATTCAGTCTCTTCACCCAAGAGGACAGCAGCAAAGGCAGGAGCTGACAAAAGGCACAAATGGGCACTCTTTTCACACATACTACCATCTTCTGATCTCTTCTCCCTCGTGATACGAGTAAGTAACACCCGTAAACTGGAAGTTCTATGCGGCTATCCAGACAGATTTTAGCCTTACAATTTTAGGAACAGTAAGGGTGAAGTTGCAAGGACACCGTATGGGCAGACCAAAACCAGGTTTTGCAAATATGAATTGCTGGAAATATTTGTAGACATTACTATTACAGAGTCTTCAAAAGAAGCAATCCAATGTACAGGGATTTCAGGCGACGTTTCTCAGCTTCTTAATCTTACAGCTGCCTAGTCTATTCAAACAAAATCCTCAAATCATAACATCACCTTAGTGGATTTTGTTTGCAAGCAAATACAAGTTCAACTAAGTTTTGACTATTCTCTTATTGCACTTATTTCTTCTCATTCTGCTTACTTGCTTACAGGCATGAGAATGACTGTGCAGGTCTTTGTTTTGTTCTGGGGATGTCATTCAGGTTTGGGGAACGCTTTTTTAGGGCACAGTGAGTATCTAATGGATTAAACGTGAGACTGTGTTTGGCTTCCTGGGAAGCTATTCTCACCTATTGATGGCATGAAGAATTTCATCGCTCTCTCCAAACTCCTGGCGATAAGCTCCACTCACCATTCGGTCACTGGCTTTATGCTCCCCAAACACCTTTTTCATTGCATCTGTTATTTCTCCAACAGTGCACCTAAGATACAGAAAAAAAGTATTCATGCTATCAGAAGGCTTGTATGAAAACAGAATACAGAAATCACTGGCAATGGCCCAACTATTTGTCTTGCTGCAGGACAAATTCATTTACACTCATTTCCCCTTTGCTGCTACAACTCTGAACATCTGACTCACCCCACTGTCATCCACTAATAGAACATGCAAGAGTATTTTTAAGAAAATACTCTTTTGCTGATGTGAGAAGTGATTTTACAAGTGACAAGGCAATGGGGACCAGTGCATGGCAAAATATTTCAGGAAATTAAATCAAATTTTCTCAACTGGGAATTTCTGGGGGCTCAGACTGCAAGATTTTCCATTTGGTCTCATACTAAAATTCAAAATATAAATCAAGAGAAAAAAAAAAGGAAGAACACACTGAAAAGGCTGAATCCTAACTTTTTAACTGGGATTTGTTTGCCTTTCCCTTGATGTTTATATGTTAGTATTTATTATTCTTATCCTCTACTCCTGACATAATTCCTTTATCCGCTGAGATGCAGAAGAATCTGGGAAATCCATTTACATGCAAGTTACAAGCTTTGTTTGCTATTGGAGACACTCTGCATATTCAAAATAATACACATTTTACTGCTGTAGCACAAGTGCTAGAAGCAAACTAGGCTGTGCTGTCTTCTTGTACAAACATCAGAAATAACAGCCTTTGTCCCAAAGCATTTAAAAATCTCATGCTTAATGGATTGCACCTTTCAGCGTAAAATCTATAATGCACACTGTACCAAAAAAACAATGCTGTGCTCTAATTACAGTTGAGCCCACAACCAAATACTTGATGAAAGGAACCTAGTTAGAAGGGAAAAACAACTCATCTGTGGATAAAGAGCAGTTCAGCTAGTAGCTCCATCATAGCAAGCTTCTTACTTCTGGTGTGAAATTAACTGGGATTCCACACTGTGTAACAATTTTGAAGGTATGCTACTAAGCTCTTGATGAAATCTTTCATCAGAAATATTTTGACGAAAATATTTTAGTTTATACTTGAACAGCAAAAGAGTAGAGAATTTGTGTATACTAAGAAATTAATACAACTTGCTGCAAACTTTGTCAAAGGAAGGAAAGAAAAATACTACTCTTATAAACCACTTTAAAAGTATGCTTACAAATAGAGAGACCAAACCCCATCCATTCAGCTACTGCTAAGCACGTTTCAAACCCCTGGAATTCACATTTTCTCCTGTCATATTGCATTTAACTATAAGCTACTCCGAGGCAAAATTAGGTTAAGCATCCTCTAAAGCTTTATATATAAAATGCTCAAGGGATGTTTGGACAAGATGCAACTTCTTGTCCACATACATTTAGAAGGGGATGGCCAAATGAATTGTATTCAATCTTCCTTCTGCTGTTTGCAGTTTCAGTAGCTATTATCTGATTCCTACCGTACGCAATCTGCCATGCATCCAATATAAGATGGATTTTTGCTTACTGAATCCCTCAGTAAATTTCATAGAGATATTTTACTTCTTGTAACCCCCTAGCTATTTCGCTCTTTCGCTAGCTCATATTTTTTACACTCAGCAAACTCAACCATAGTTATAAACTGTAACTACGCTAATGTAAAATGGCAGAAATCCTATCTTGAGCATATAGGCAAGACCTGTATAATGCATATGCCTGAAGCTGGCCTCTTATCTCTAGGTATCACTCTTCACAGTTGGCCTGCTTTGTCTAGAAGACACTATCACGCTGGAACACACCTTTTTAAGACTGTGTCATGTTACTGATACAGTCTTGGCCACTTTTTGTCATCTCCCCTCCCTGGCTTTCTGGAATTATATTTTTAAAGTTCTCTGCTTTTATCCATTTTATTCCTCAGCACACTAAGGAGTTCGTATTTGGATTTATGAGGATCATAGTCTAGAAAAGCAGCTAACGCAAAGTAATACCAAATTTATAGTATCTGTATGGCTATGTGTGAATGGGACTTAGTCTGATACCTTCTTTGAATTTATTTATTAGTAATGATTTAGAAAGCATTAGTTATGAAGCAAACTGTCCACGATTGCATCAGAAACCACTGACATCACTATGTAATAGTCTTAATTTTTACAGCACCTGTAAGATCTCGGAAATCTTAGCAAGCACTACCTGAGTTACAATAGTTCTCAGACCTTATTCGCTATATAATCATCTTTTTGTTTTTCAGGACATCTAAATAATCTTATTAATATTACTGTTCTCTGATATTACTAACAAAAAATTGAAAAGTAAACTGCATAAGTGCTAGATTAAGTGACTTCCTCAAGGTTAAAAAGCAAGTTTGCAGCAGACCTAAAAATAGTATCTGTAAATACTGACTCCCTCTCACAGTGCTAGGCATCACAGATTGCAGCCTGATATAGATACATCCCATGCATAAACACTGACAACTTACGCCTGTGTAAACACTGGCTGTTTGCTGAAGGCTTACAGTGGCATAACACATGTCTTGTCTTCTAGAGAAAACTGTAAGTTTAGATAAATCTTCCTCCTCCTTCTCTTTTGCAGAAGCAGTATCTGAGTATAACTTCAGTATTAAAACAGCGCAGCACGTGTAGATATAGTTGTGGTGTGTTTTTCTGTTCTTACTATGTAAAAGTGAATGAAAGTTTCATGTAACAAGTGAAAAATAAATGGTTTGGACAATCAATTTTATTGAAGTATAATCTGGTGGCTGGGATGAAGTTTTTTTGTGTACTGCACAAAAAATGAAATACATTTCTTTCTTCTGTAAATACTGCTTCTGAAATCCCTTTAGAGTATTTTGAAAATTCTGCAACCCTTTAAATCTAAAGTTCCTAAGTAATAATAGGAGTTTGGCTTGTAAACTATTAATGAATATTTTCCTACTATTTATCAATAAACATTTTCTAAAAAAAAATCTCTACTTAGTTCTTAGTCCTGCTGCATCAGTGGGTGCTGTCTATGCATCCACAGTGGAATATCTCTCTCTGGAGCCAGGAATACAGCCTCTCTTCTTAACAGGAGAGGAAAAGCGTATTTTTATGATGATTACACTTTTCTTTAATCAGCTAGTCATAACATTGGGCAAGTTCTTTACAGTCTGGATGCATAAAAACCTTCCCATTTCTGTTTATCTTTACAGCAAAATTTTGTTCTGGAGACAACCGTTTTCAACTCACTCTTACAAAACTTAAGTAGCATAAGCAACAGTTATTATTAATTTACAGTTTTTTCAATGCATGCTGATAAAAACCCACTGGATAATTATGCAAAATTAACAGAAGTCACTTTGCCTTTATTGTATAAATTTGTGTTTCCTTCATATGACTATCATTCACATTTGCTTTGTGCAGAACTGCATGTTTTGGTAGCACCCTTTGTTTTGGGATAGCAGGTAATTTACAACCTAATCTGTGGTTTTAAGTAAACTTAAAATTTTGAAGTGGAGACCAAAAGATAGCTATAGTCTCCGTTTTGTGTTTTATCAGTATATAGCCCTTACAATGTGTCTTGTGACAAGGACAGCATTGTCTTGTGACAAGGACAGTTTGCACATAAACTGTAGCCTGCATCCTATGAACTTCTGCACTGCTCAGAATTACTGCTGACCAACTGTGCTATATCAGAGCCCTCAACTGTTCAGAGATTCCCTGAGCCTCCTAAAAAGCAGGAGATTGCCAAATAAGAGGAGCTTGGCTCTTCACTAAGCTTTTGGGCATTTCAACAAGGTCAATGGGATGAAATACAACCACCGTGATGGCCAGAGAGGATATTGCTCAATTCAGTGTGTCCTATCAGGCACAGGATCTACCTCCTTTAGCAATCTGTGCTATGACTCTCTCTCAGTGGTTCACAACCAGCTGTAGAGGCTATGCTGCACAAATATGAATTTGAAGAAAGAAAGTCAATGACCATAATGTGCCTGTTAGGACTGTCACCTTCTGTCTGTTCAGTCTCACATACTGCCGCTGCCTCGGCATTTCACCAGTAATGAGAGGTAGCACTGTGTAATCAGGTGACAAAGTACCATGAGGACACAGACTGGGCAGACAAAGAAGCAGCGCTACATGCTACATTGCACTTCATGCCTTCCTTTCCATCACCGATAGCTGGCACAGCGGGAACTGCAAGTCTGGAGAGGGACAGAAAAACAGCACTGCAGATGAAGGAGATGAGAAAGAACTTAGCATCATCTGCCTCATAGCCCTACCTAATTACACCCATTTTCCTGTAACATGGCTTCTCACGAAAAATGAGGCACAGAAGGGAGGCTGTACTGCTCCCATTCCCTATCACCTTTGGCCTGCCTATTGCTTTGGTTACAATAATAAAATTACTTTTCTACTTGTGCTTGTCAGCACTGAAATCTCCATATTAGTCCACGGAGTCTTTTCCATAGTTCCGTATTACTCTTTTTATTTCAATTGAATTATATTACTTGTCTTCATGTTCAAATCCCATCATTTTCCATTCAGTAGGAGACAGGCATCTGTCACTAACATGCTGGTCATACTCATCTACTTGTCTACTACTTGTAAAGGATGAACGTGATCACTTGAAAACCTTTTCCCTTGTTGCCCCTAACAGAAGGGCTCCCCGTAAGTGTTCACAGAGTTCACAATCCTCCTTCAAACACTCTTTATCAGATGCCATGAAAACTTCTTTCTGTGGTCACATCCCATCTATAGTTTTGGGGCAGAGGTAAGTTTTGTGTTTGCACTTACAAAGTGGATCTGCAGTCCCTTAATGCTTTTACAAATAATAAAAACAAGGTCACCGAGGACAGAAACTAGCAGTTAACTGGTCAGTATTGGTACAGAATATATGAATCCTTGGTAAATCCAACACTACCCTCCTATAATCTTTACAGTTCAAAGACATGCTGCTAGAGAATCGTGACAAGCTCTCTGTGGGCGAAAATGTATTCAAAATATGGCTGTTAATTGTTCAAGGAAAGGGAATGAAGGAATTGGAGACATCACAGTAAAAATAGGACAGCACCCCGATAAGGAGTGAAATTGGTTTGTTCGGTTTTGGGGCATTTAGTTAATTAAGGAACAGACAGCTAGGATCTATTCTAGAGACGGATGCTTAGTTTGAAGCAAGAATGAAAACAGTCTTAAAAGCACCTTAGGTGAAAAAGTAAATGTTCCACCGGACTCTAAAGGATGCCTCACTGCTCTACTCAAGAGCATCTTTTACATCTTTGCCTGACTAAGCAAACTTATTTCTCCTTCAGTCAAAAAGTGTTTTCACACCACTCTGTGGTGCAAGAAAGGATGAAGCAACAGACCATGATAAGATTGTGAATATCCATTTTCACATCTCAGACACTTCTTAAGCTCCCTGACCTATGAAACAGCAGGGTGACGGATAAACCTAGTTATGTCCTGAAACTGGTAAGAGTCTGAGTTGTAAACAACACACTGCGTATGAACAACACCACTTCATATAAGATTCTTTGTATCCGTTATTGTTCTTTGTGAGAAATTAAAGCATAGCCTTAAGAGACTGTAAAATGTAATAGTCTATCTGAGAATGCCAAACTGCAGCCATCTTTTACTTCCACCTCTGAAGAAAAACCCAAAACATCTCAAGACACCAACCTCACTGACACCATACCCAAGAACAGTTAAGAGGTGAAAATGAACCATCGATTTTTAAACAGCAGTTGGATATTCACCCCCACCCCCAATACCTTGAACGTGCTGCTTCCACTGCAAGCGCAAGTAAGTTGCCTTCTCCCGTAGCAGCACACTGTGTTAGAGCAGCGAGACATTGCTGGGCTGCTGCTTGATCTCTACTAGCCTTCACCTAAAGCGGAGGAGAAAAATATTAAGTTGAAACAAACTACAAAGTGAACTGGGAAGTCAAGTGTGTAAGACTTTCTGATTTCAAATATTAATTCTGGAGGCATGGAATTGTCAATTGTCAATATATGCTATATATTTCAACAAGATTAGAAGTAAAAAGGCGTCTCAGACGTTGAAATGTGCACAAGCCCATAAAGTAACTCTAAAACCATTTTATCTACATTTTTACTAATTATGAAAGTGGATGTTGATTTCTGATTCCATAACCCTGTCCCTTAATAGCACTTGGCAAGCTGCATCAAATAGTCTGAGCGATTAAGTAATGTTACATACTTTTAGAGCAAAACATTGCATAGCTATTTTCTATCTTATTTTCAGAAAACGTAAAGTTCTCAATTTTGACATATATTCATGAGACTATCTGAAATACAATGATTAAAACCAAATGAGCGTAAAAAAACATTTTTGTTTGGATTCTAATACTGTGTTTCTTGGGATTTTCCATCAGCCTCCACTGAAGTTGAACAGAAATCTAGCTTCTCCACTAAAGACTAGACCGGATTCTCAAAAATGTGGGGGTCAAGTTTCTGGCAAGCCACCTTTACTCAAGTTCTATCTGCAATTACAAGAACTTTCATTTTTAAGAAGGTAATTCCCACCTTATTAATCTTCTCAATCTGCTTGCTACGGACTGAAGTATTATCAATAGCCAGAACTTCGACTGTCTCCTCTTTTTCTAGCTGATGCTTGTTTACTCCAACAATTACTTCAGACCCTATTTCCAGTGGAAACACCAGAAACTCAGAATACATTTGCAAACTACTGTGAAAAGACACAATATTAATAGGACAAGAAAATTTTGAGCATTATAATGAGTGCTTTGCTTTATAACTATATACATTTCAAATACTTAAAATTTGTTCTTATAGGAAGGACTTAAGTCTGTATTTTCCATATTTTACAATGAGAGATGATTAGATGTATGAACATTCAACTCAGTGAATACTGGGCCAGAACAAAGATTTGAAATAGAACAATATTTACCTTACAAACTGAGTCACTGAGTCATGAGTCACTAATATACCTGAATCTTACAGAATTAAGCAGAAGTGCTGGTCTCCTGCACTGCTCTACATTTACTTTTCTGATTTACCAGATAAACAAGAAAGTGAAGTTCCTACCTAAAACTACTCCATGTGAATAAAATTAATTTATCATGTTGGAAAACTGTATTTTAGCTTTCAGCCTGTATGGACTTAACAAACATTTTTATTTGCAGTGCCTGATAACATTACTACACTCTTCAAAGCAACATGAACTAATTTACCTTGGGAGAAAAAACACAGAACATTATTGATTACTCTTTATTGGTCTTAATTAAAGACCTGCTTCAAATTTGTTCTCCAAGCAAAAAAGTTCATATAACGTCTTGCATGATCGAGTTATCCCTAGTTTCTGTACTGGACAGCTACTGCAATGCAGACTACAAAAAGCAGAACAGAGCTATAAGCACACATGTATACACATCTCCACATATACTTACTGTATGTGTACATATGCATATACATATATATATACCACAAACAAAGAGCTGCATAATCCTCTTATCTGAGATGACTGCATTTTTTCTGGTCTTCAGGAAAAATGGGCAGTTCTCAAGCAAAACCAGGAATTTGGCCAGATACATTCAGTATCGCCATCTGCTGGCAGTCATGCTTCTAAATTCAGGAATCACACTTTAAAGATACTATCAGAAATTAAGCGATTAACTACTGAAGGCCCAAAATACTCCTTTAAAATAGTCTTTCTAGTGCTTTGTCTAATCTAGTCTTAAATATGTCAAGCAAGAGTGTTTTCATTCTGGTACTGTATTTCATACATACTGCTCTCTCTTTCCAGAAGCTTTCACTGACATAAAACTGTTACCATTTTATCACTCACAATCTGCTACTCCTAAACTAAGAAGAAAAAAAACAATGAAAATGTGTGTAAAAAACCTTTATACAAAGGTACTCTACTGGCAGTTTTCCCTTCTTTCATCTCCCTGCTTCCTACCAGAGTCAATCCTGGCTTGTCTTCGAGCTGCACATTCTTCAATACGAAGTTTGGGAATCCCCTCAGCAACAGCTTTGGCCATTCCACCCATTTCTTCTATCTCCTCAACAAGCTGGGAAATGAAGAGGATTTAGAAAGTAGAGTAATAACAAGGTTCATAAAACGAGCTTTGCACTTGTACTACCGTCCAAATTTTTATTATACCTATATATATAGTCTGGTGCTCTAAGAGTGTGTTTCCTATCTCCGTGTCTCTGACTACAGGTTTTGGTATAAATTAAGAGACATCTCAAATAAAAGAGCATTTTTATTACCAAAACTCCATTAATTCAGTAACAGTGCATGGCATATTGTTCAACCAGTAACACCCATGGATGAAAAAGCTTAAAATTTGACACCTTCACTCTGCACTCACTTCTGCCTGCCAACCAGCCCTTATGGTTACATGTATACAAATACAAATAAATTGAAAAAAACCAGGGTCAGTTCTCTGATCCTGAAGGCAAGTGGCATGGCATGGTTCAGCTCTCACACAGCAAAAGCCTATTCAGCTCCAAAACATGGTGACCGCATTCAAACTGCCTACTGAAAATGGCCATCAGACCATGCCTGGCACTGTCTAGAAGCATCCTAGTTGACAAGGACCTAAAAACCACATCAGACAATGTGCTAACAGTGTCTGTACAGTCCCAGGTTAGTGTTTGGGCTTGTATTAGCTTATTAATTTGGGACTTTGCATAAGAGCAATAATTTGCTCAAAAAGAGAATCACTGGGTTTAGCTGTAGGCTAGACATGTAGGCATATATCTTCATGCAGGATTGCCACCAGTAAGACTACTCCTGCACAATACTTTTCACATGCAAGTATGACTGGCAGCTGAAAACATTATTAAAATAAAAATATTCTGATCCAACAAAAAAATTTCTCCTAAATTCTGCATAATACTCAAGTATGGCCAGACAATTGTCTGCCTGCATGCTTGGCTATAAAACTTAGCTTTCAATAACCCCTAGTTTTAAAGTCTCAAGCAGATCACCACAAGCATGAGTAGGCACATAACTAAGTTGGTTTGACTCTTTCTTCTGTTGAACCCTTTTTTTTCTTACACATAAAACAGAGATCCCAGCAAACTGGGAGTCTTCAGTGTGCAAGTCCTTTGCAGGGCTTGATTATTTGTTCCACACTGGGGTATTTCCCTTTCGAATGTAGTCCACTAGAAGGCTGAAATCTCTTTTTCTCTAAATATACACCGCATTTTTGTAAAGTTCATTTACGAAGAAATCACTGAAGCATAAGTGTAAAATAATTCCCTCTTTAGAAGTTGCCAACATATCAAATAGTCCCTTAAAAGACATTTCTCAAAACTCCTGTACCTAAAATTTTCTCACAAAACTTAAAAGGTTATGCAAACTGACCTTTAAAGCAGCTTCATAGACATCGTTGGTGAGGCACTCCATGAGGTAAGATCCTCCCCAGGGGTCTGCCACTTTAGGAATACCAGACTCCTCTTGAATTATGATCTGCGTGTTCCGAGCAATGCGAGCGCTCTTCACTGTAGGCAAACCCAAGGCTTCATCAAATGAATTTGTATGCAAAGACTGTGTCCCTCCAAACACGGCAGCCATTGCTTCAATTGTAGTACGGATAACATTGTTAAAGGGATCCTGGAAGGAAAAGGAGAGCTCTGAAGCTCAACGGTTCTGCCATGGGGCTGAGGCAGACTAGTCACACATATACTACTGCAATGAAATGAATGCAAGATTCCCAATAAAAACACTGTAATCATAACAAAAGCTGAAAAAGAAAACAGTCAAAAATAAACATCCAAGCAAACTGATATATCACTTATCAATATCTCGGACAAAAAGATTAATCCATAAAGAAAGCCAAAAATATCAGTGTATGAGTTACAAAGCAAAGCCTGACTTGTATTTAGTGGTGTTTCAAAGAACTTAATGAATCCAAATTGGAAAGGATGGAACTGGTAGTCCCCATGTCCTCTATCCTGGGATTCCAGAAGTCTCGGAGGGGTGAATAGCACATCTGGCAGACAGGTTACTAGCCAAGATACGTTTTGAAACTAAATGTGCTTAATATTTTCATTAATGACAGCATTACACAAAGGTAGGAATTACCGTTGAAATTTGCTGGTGCTATAAAATTGAAAGACATCTGTGGGAGAGCTGGGATATTAACCAAAACAAATGGATAACCTGGAGTACAAGGTATAGAAATAGACTCAGTATTACAGAATATAATCTCAGCCTTTAGGTCAAAATTTTTATCTGCTCTTTTCATACATCTAGATAGTTCAGTTGTATATATATGCCTTTACAGTCAAAGAAGAGTTACCATGGTCTCCAGGGGCTAACTTGTGTTTTGAGGCGGAGTGAAATTCACCCACTGCATTTGCTCATCTTATTTCATTTGATTATTGAGGGAACTTAACAGCAGCTCAGATTGCATACCTAATTCTTGACATGCGTAGTTGGGATGAAATGTATCCAAAATAATTAAGAGCTACCAATGTAATAGGACCTTCAAGAAGGAATCATGACGTCTGTGAATTAAATAATTTTCCATAAAGAAATTGAATTAATATCACTATTTTACAAGGACACGGTAATTCTACCCACACTGGAGTCTAATTCTGGTTCAATTTAAAGAATTATAGAAAAATGTGATTTCGATGAGCAAGAACATAAAACCTAATTTCTGAGTGGATACCTATCTAAAGGCAGTCCAAAGGAAAATATATTTGCCTTCTGAAACCTGTAAGGAGCAAGCACTGGGCACTGAGGAACTGTATTAAGATAAATAATGTTTAGAGACGAAAAAAGCGTTATGATCTGGCCAGAAATATATTTACACTGGACACTAGAAGATGGTTAATCATATTTCTGTAATAATAGTATTTTGCACTCATACAATACTTTTAATTGGAGGACCCGCAAAGGCTACTGTTCAAAAAATTCCATTGTTTCAGTTTTACTGCATTCCTGTAATGTAAGTAAACATTACATTTGCTCTGAAAAAAAGAATAAAACCAAGGCACAGAAGTCAAATAACAATGGTTGCAATCTCAATCTAAAAATAACTCATACTGCATGAAATTGATTCAGAGCAGGCCTTGGAGTAAGAGCTAGAACCCAGCTCTGACCGCACTTGGGAAACTATATATGCAGTCCAATGATTTATTTTCTTGTTGTGAAGTGATGTAACTCAACAGGAAAAGCAGAAAGTGCACCCAGGTTCAAAAGAGCAGACGAGCTGTAACCATCACTTCACTCTTCAGCAGTGACAGACAGGGGCATGAATGACTTCCTTGGATGCTCAAATGAATTCTCAAGCCAGTGATCTTGAGAAAAAGGAGCCTCTACTTCCTTAATCAGCTGCATTCTGAAAGGGTAACTTACAGAACAAATTCAAGAGCGCGCTTCATCCTCTGAGTCCTGAATTAATATAAGCACCTCTCTGCAATTCTGTCTCTACTTAACAGGTTTGGATCCTATTCTCAAGTCAGTATCCACTAGACTGAGAGAACACACGCTTATGACAATGATTCCAGAATGAAAATGAAGAATGAAAATGAAAAATTAGGCACTGAGACTCTGCCTATCACCATACTGGAATCCTTTTGTGAATACAGTCTCAAGCCTTTAGTTTCTGCCCTTTTACCTGAGTGCTACAGGGCAGTCCAGAATACTGAGGTATTTCATTTTGGGAAGCAATGCTGCTGGCACTTAGCAAGACTTTTTGTGTTACGTAAGCAAAAAGATGTATCCAATGCTAGTGTGTGCATTTGTCAGACTGAGAGTAAGACAGGTTGTCTCCTTCAGAAAGCTGGATCTTTATGAGTAAAACCAGCAACCCCCTTCAAGATATACACCATGAGAACATATTTAAATGATGAAGTTGATGAGAGTCCAATTTCTAACCTGCTCAGTGAGTGACCAGCCCGAAGTCTGACAATGAGCTCTCAGCAGAAGAGATTTGGGATCCTTGGGCTTAAACATCTTCTCTATCAAGTGAGCCCACAGCCGCCTCCCAGCTCTCAGCTTAGCTATTTCCATATAGAAGTTCATGCCAATTCCCCAGAAGAAGGAGAGCCTGTAACAAGAGCACATGAACAGGATAAAACATTAAACCATTCTAGTAACTGTTTCAGTAAAGGAGAAGTCCTACAGCAAGGTCTCTGATTAATTTACTTTTACAGATACAACCCAAACCTAAGATGATGGGAATGTTCCTGGACACTAATGCTAATTGCTACAGAATGATACACATTCATGCCAATAAACTGTCTTAGCCTCCAATCAAGGTGACTGCAGGCAAACTGCCAGCGACGATGGTCCCTGTAACTGCAGAACTGTCCCCAGGGACTGTTTTGGGGGAGCACTAGGTCAAGCAGAGTTCCAGCAAATCACTAATAAATACAATAACACTCTAGTGCCAGGGAATGCTCCTGGACACAATCTACTAGTGTAGTTACACTCACAAACTATTTATAATGAGAAGACATTACATATTATAAGCATGCTTTCATTCTTCTCCTGACGATTTTAATCAAAATCCAAATCAAACATCAGTTCAATACTGAATAGCATATCAGGACACAGACTGATTGATCTACTTTTTCCTACTTATAGCTTCTATGATTTATAAATGTAAACATGCATAGTTAAAGCCAGTAAAACTCATCATACTAAAGATGCACTTTTTTAACAGTGAATTAGCTACTGAAACAACTTGCCAAAGGTTCTTACAGATTCTCCATCACTAGAAAGTCTGAAAATAAGGCTGTATCTTTTTCTATATGATCCACTTTGATTTTGCCACAGATCTTGGAAACAAGTTAATTCAGCTGACTCCTATAGTTTGAATGTACAACAGGCTACGTGAACCACGCCTTTTGCTTTTTAGACTCACCATATAGCTAGGGAATCTGTAAATCAACTAGACCACTGAAACTGTGATTCTGCTTAGTTTGGCAGTAACTATACAATAATACAATATTCTGCTTAAAAATAAATCTTATTTTTAGGGGATTTTCAACTGTAAATTGAACTTCCTCTTGTTAAGCATTTTTTCCCAAATATTTCAAAATAATACTAACGGAAAAAAATTCAATAATACTACAATATAAAAGAACCACGAGAGCTCTTGCTGCATTCTGCAGTCCTAAAGCTACAACTGTATTACATGTTACAGCTTAGGGATCTTCTTTCTGACCCAGAGACCAACTGTCACAACAGACCTTGACAATGCTTGGGCTTGTACATGAGCTTTATTCAGTTTATCAGCGTAGATGTAGTCTAAGTGTCTGTTGGATCAGATATTTTCCTACCGCTGAAACTGTGCTACAAAACCAAAACAAAACCTATTTGCAATGTGAGCATTGCCAATATTGCTTGTGTGTGTAAAAATACTTAATTTGATATTGAACTCTAGAGGTTTTACCAAAAGTGAGTTTTATACTTGCAAATTTCTTTAGCTCACCTTGGTGCAAATTCATCAATGGTAAGGCCAGCTTTAAGTCCAGTTCTGCAGTACTCCAAGCCATCTGCTATAGTATAAGCTAATTCCAGAATGGCATCAGCTCCTGCCTCTTGCATATGGTATCCGCTGATTGAAATGGAATTAAATTTTGGCATATACTGCAAAAATAAAAGACAACATGGTACGACATTGCAAGGGGTAGGACTAGATGACCTTTAATGGTGCCTTCCAACCCAAACCATTCTATGATTCTATGACAGCAGAAGAGGGGAGGATCAGATAATTGCTCTACCAACATTCACAAACAATCCATTCTTTGTAGATTGCGAATACAACCCATCTCTATTAAACGGTGTTTGCAGATGTATACTTTACATGCTTTTACCTTTTTGCACTATTGTTCTTAAACTATCACCCACCATGATAAGTCTCTGTGGTTTATAGGCGGTGTTCCACCTCTCCAATGAAAATGCAGCTAAGAAAACAACTGGTAGTACTGAACTTCCACTCATCAGTTCAGGACTTCACTCCTTTCATTATCTGCTTCTCACGCTCAATTTCACAACAGAAGTCCTTCAAGATTTCTTATCATGCTTACAGCTGTATAATGCTTCTTAAGTACATGGCTTCTTGATAATGCAAAATACTGTCTGTTCCTGTTCTCCAAGTTTCCTGCTGTCCTTTCAGGCTTAGGCTCATCTTAATCTGATTTTGATTTAGATTGACTCAAAAATCTTAAAATTTATGCCGTAAGTGATTTGGGATCTTAACTTCTCCTCCTGGCCCCTTCTACAACCACATCATTCTTTACTATGACAGGTCTTCCCATCTTCTGCTTTGTTCTCCAAAGTGCCTCATAAATAGTTAACTAGACATAATACAGAAGTAAATACATTTAAACAATGAATACCTTTGAGGTGTACTGGAAGATGTCAGCAATAATCCGCATGGATGGTTCTGGGGGGAAAATGTACGTATTTCGGACCATGAACTCCTTCAAGATGTCATTTTGGATTGTCCCCGTCAGCTTGGCCTGAGGCACTCCCTGTTCTTCTCCAGTTACAATGAATGTTGCCAACACGGGAATGACTGCCCCGTTCATTGTCATAGAAACTGACATTTTCTCTAAAGGAATTCCATCAAAAAGGATTTTGGTGTCTTCCACTGTATCAATGGCAACTCCAGCCATTCCAACGTCTCCTCGAACTCGTGGATTGTCTGAATCATAGCCACGATGGGTGGCTAAATCAAAAGCAACAGATAATCCCTGCTGGCCAGCTAAATGAAAAAGGAAAAAAAAAACCCAAACAACAAAAAAACAACAGAGAGAGATTTAGAAGTGTTAAACAGATTTGCATTAGGACTGGATCTAAATGTATTAATTTTATTTTACATCATCCAGTCATCCAGGCTTGGACGACAAACCAATTTTTGATGTTAAACGCTGTTCCCTCCCCAAACTTGTCCAAGGTCTTCTGGTCTTAAACTTTAAATGAAAAAGCTATTAATTGAGAAAAAAAAAAACCATAGTTCGTCTAGTTCAGCCACACAATCAGCTTACCATGCTTAACAAATTACTGCATAACGGTTTAGCCACAAGTTACAAATGTGCATAGACAGACAGTATCAGAGCTTATACACAGAAACTCTACTTAGCTTAGCTGGAAACAAAACTGTGATAAACTACATCACGTGACCTCTTTATCACAAATTAAACACACACATACTGATTGTTATCCTGGCTCTACTGACATACGTTGTTTATTCCTAAAGTGAAGCGATGCATTACTAAATCTGCAGTAAGAGAAAATTACTCATATAAAGCAGGGAACAGGACAATTAGAGCTCCTGACAGGCTTGCTGCTCCGACCTGAAAGCAGTACCTGAAACTCTGCTAACCCCAGGCATTCACCCTCTGACCAGCACTGCTGTTCCTGAAGTAACTATATCTACCGCATTTGCAAGTCTACTTCTCAACGCTGGCAGAGTTCTTAATTGTCAGATACCAGCTATTGGCTTTGATCTAGAAAGCTAGGTGTTAGTTCTGAAGCACAATGACAAAAATTTAAATTTCTGCCTAGTTTCAAGCAATAGAAAAACTCTGCTGGTTGGACCCTGAGATGCAGCCAAATTTTGCCTCTGTCAGTGTCAAGGCAGCATAACTAAAAATAGCATTTAACGCATTCATTTTTTCACCTCAATAGCAAAATGAAGCAAGGATAGTTTCAGAAATGATCCAATTTCCCAGTACTAAAGAAATACAGTGCCACTGGGAAAAGCCTATCAGAAATCAAAACTCACAAGGTGGAATAATCACATTTGCCATGTAATTCACCACATTAATGTTCCCCATTGCTTTGCAAGGCAATGTTGTTTCCCAAATCAGCTGTCTTACCTTTAATGTTGTCCTTGTAGAACCTGTTGCTCTCCTCCACTGTACTGAAGCCAGCATATTGACGGATAGTCCATGGCCTGTATGTGTACATGGTTGGGTAGGGTCCTCGAGTGAAAGGTTTCACCCCTGGCAGCTCCTCAGGCAGGTCTTTCGTGTCCCTTTTGGAGTACAAGGGTTTGATGTCGATCCCCTCTGGGGTATGCCAAATTAAATCCTTTGGATTCTTGCCCTTCAGCTGCTTTTCAGCAAGGGCAGCCCACTCCGGGTGCAGCGGCTGCCCGTGCAGCGAACGCCACGCGAGCCTGCAAGCTGGAAGTTGTGCCAGGCATGTGCAGTGGTGGGGCCACAGGCGCAGGAGAGCATCCTTGGCTCTTAGCATGTCTGCCCCACTGATTGGCAAGTATGGGGCAAGCTGAAGAAGATAAAACCAGGTATTTTGCATTATCATATAAATCCAACATGGGAGAAGTGAGCATGGAGAGGTTAAGCAGTTTGCTAAAGCCAAAATGATTACTCAGGAAAAAACTAAGTGTATTTATTCACTTGCTCATTTGACAGACACCCCCTCCCCTTGCCTTTCAACCAGACAATGCATAAAACAGAGTTCAGGAAAAATCCTACATTTTCCTCTAGCTAAGGAAAACATTCCTACAACTCATCTATATCCATGTATGAAATGTGTAACTTATTTCAGTCCCTAAGCAGCACCACCATTTATCCGTCACTGAAAAGTCAGTGTTATGCATGAAGATGGCATGTCTAGCTACCTTCTCACCTTCCCACCTCTCTCTCATCTATGAATTCCTTTATGTCAAAGAGGGACCTTCAACATCAAAGAGAGACTGAAGGAAGTAGACTGTCAGAAAACTGCTGACATGTCATACAATTTGGAAAAGGTGGCTTGGGTTGGAAGAAAATCAGAGCTATACTAAGAAAGAAAGGAGAAAAAAAATGCGATATGCAAGAACACAGGGATAATACTAGTTGCAGAGGTCACCTCACCATGCACGAGACTGAGGTGGTGGATAAGTTCAGTAACTCCTGAAAGCTGTAAGCACCTCTGCTTCTGCTCCCTGTACCCTATCCCTGCACTTCCTCCCCAGCCCAAAACCTTTACAGCTTGGCTCCAAGGGCCAGGCACCTCCTCTCTGCCTCATCTCCTTCACAACTCCCTGGAAACACACACTTCCCTGGCACCTTTATGAGAAAGTCTGCATAAAACTGGAAAGCATCTCTATCACTGTTATGGTGCTGCTGCAACATGCTCCATGCAAGTGCTTTAATAATATATATGCTACGTGTGGTATACATATATAAGCACAAAGGAGCACCAGAGGAGCACTCAGTTCCCCTGCAGAGACTAATCCTGCAGCCAGGACGGAAGGCAACGGGTCCCAACGCCATCTCCCAGCCCCGTAGCCCCAAGGCACCACAAAGCTGCCCTGTCACCGCGCCTCTCCCTCCACCCCTCACACCACGGCACCCACAGCCGGACGGGGGCAGGGACCAGAAAGCACCGTTCACCGGGAGCCCCACACGGCCCTGACAGGCCCGCCTGTGCGCAGAGCCGAGCACCCAGCACC